>NW_025335268.1:37256235-37278756 GCF_004798865.1 Varanus komodoensis | reverse complement strand
AGCAATTAATGTTCAGACTGGGACTTCCTGCTCGCCTCTCCCCAGGGCAGTCTGCTTCCTGTGGCTTGAATTCTACCCTTCGGAGGCAGAACTGACATTCACTTGTATGCCACATTCCCTTACCAGGCATCCCTGGAGTGGAGGACTGTGCTCCCTTCTGCATGGAACCCATCCTTGGACTTAGCAGGGCTTATAATAACTGGATTTACTGTAGTCCAGCAATATCTGGAGGGCCAAAAATCACCCCCCCCCCTTGCCCCACTATTTATACTGGCTGTCCAAAAAAATGGCTTAAAAAAAAAAAAAAGCTTGTAGCTGATTTTTTGGCTAGTTTTAAAAATATTGCTCCTTTTGTATCACTGTATTTAAAAGTTGTCGGTGTTTGGAGATTTATTAAATTATTTTGATTGTTAGAAGTTTTATGGGGAGTTTTATTGTTTTACTTTTACTGATTAGTAATGTTTTATAGCATATCATATAAACCAATAAAACAATATAGACCAATAAACCATATATTCAACCATTAAATCGTAACAGATTTAAATACCTAATATCAAATATTATATAATTTTATTAGCTTCTTTCAGTCCCTACCCCCAGTTTTTTCAAGTAAGGTAAGATCTAAGCTTTTAAAATAACAAGATTTATTGTGAAGTAAACATTGCAAACCTAAATATATCTGTTCAGCAATTCCATTGACTTCAATGGGATGGCCTTCCAGGTAAGTTTGTTCTTAAGCATCCTTATACTAGTGAATAAGTGGGGTTTACTTCTGATGAAGTATGGCTAGGATTGAATGTACTCATAAGTATTTCGGTAAACATTGTTAATCTAGAAAAAGAAGGAAAATTGATGGATCATAAGGTGTGCATATCTCCCTTAAAAGGAGTTTCAAGACTGTCCTGAGACCTTGGTAGAGGATGGCATAAAAAAAAGTTTTAAATAAATAAAATTCAGAAACATAGTCATGGTCAAGTTGGTATGTTATAAAGACCTTTTTCTCATTCTAAAGATGGTGATAAGGTTAAATCAGGACAAGAAATAAAACCCATCCACAGAGTCTTTCCAAGACACATTTTGGACACATCTATCACATCCAGTTTTATGAACAGGCAATCTCTGATGTCCACTGGACGAAGGGAGAATCAATGCAGAAGAGCAGCATTTTCATTTAAGATAATGACTCATGACATTTCTTTTTGCCGAGCTATTGAATTAATGTAACATGCCAAATAGTTTGTTTTTGTGCGATTCTCCAAGAAATCACACACTTTAATGATTCATCTACCCAGAAGAATATGGTATACTTGCAAATACAGATAATAGGTTTTTCTGGTTTGACACCTTAAATTGCTCTCTAATGCATTTATCTTACTAAGTTGGAAAGAAATTCATTCCCAAACCATATGTCATTTTGATATATGGTTTTGATATGTGTGTGTGTGTAAACAGTCTCTTCTTGGTTTCTGTTGATGTGTGCTCACAGACACTAAATTTTAGGTTTTTCCACTCATGCCAATCTCTCTGACTAGGTCAGTCCACATCATTTGTCCAGGTCAGTCCATAAACTATTCAAAAGAACTCCTCGGCCAGGTACATGATAATCTGCTTCGTTACATTTTCAAGCTGGTGAGAATCATCAGAAAGACAGGGAGACTGCAGTCCCAAAACCACTTACCTCCAAACAAATCCCGTTCAACTCAATGGGTATTACTTTTGATGGGCATGTATGAGATTATGCTGTGAATAATTCTGGAGGCAAATCTAATTTGCCATCGACACCTGCCCTGTATCAACCAGCCCTTATTATGTATGATCACATTATCGTTCCTTTTGTGCCATGTTTAATCGATGTGCATTGATGATGCTGGCATAAACAGCTGCCTGAATAAATTAATTAACTGGAGGCACTGGAAGCCATGGTGCATTGCAGATGCGCAGCGCTTTCTTCATCATCTAGAGATGAATAAAGGAAACCAAAGAAGAGAATGTTTATGTCTTTGTCCCGCTTGAGAAACAAGACCAAGTCAGTTCCAACTCCATGAATGGGGACAGATGACACCCTGTTGGAAAAGCTTCTATTTCCACCTGGATTTCTCAGGGAGGCCCTCCTAGTTATGCCAATGTGTTGCTAAAGACAGAGTCAAAGGGCAAGAGCTGTAGCCTCGGGCTGCCACCTGGAGCTTTTGAACAGCGGCAGTCCAATTGACACAAGCAAGAGAACAGGAAGCCCACAATACCATTCAACCAGCTGAACGAAAGAGACCAAAAGTGGTTACAGTTGTTAAAAGGTATTGACAGGGAAGCAACGTTTGCTCCATAAAGATTGTCCAGATGGATGTAGCAGATGGAGAGGGGGCTGCCGTTTCAGAGGAAATGGCATTAGAGAATTGTGCCAAATATGGAAACGTGTATGTGCACTGAAGTGGTACTCGGTTTTAATGTTCCACTTGCAAGCCTGGAGACCTGGAATCAAATGATCCACCTGAGACCAACCGTCTGATGCATTTGGTGTCAATGTTTGAAGGTCTCTAACAAGATCACTCAGATAAAACAAGAAATTTCTGGACTCCAAGCTATACGACACGTGCTTTGGTCAAATCTGGCAACAATCCAGGGAGTATCTGGAGCAGAGAAGTTCAGAAGTAACCTTAATAATTTTGTATCAAAACCATCTAAGAACTTCCTATTATTATTATTATTATTATTATTATTATTATTATTATTAAAACATTTTTATGCCGCCCCATTCGCCGAAGCCTCGGGGCAGCTTACAACAATAAGTTAAATAATTAGAATCATAGATTAAAAATATAAACATTAGAATAAAATACAAACATACAATATAAAATAAGCCGCCCTGGCCAGATAAAATTCAATAAAATTAACATTTAAAATGCTGCTTAAATAAAAAGGTCTTTGCCTGACGCCGAAAAACAAATAACGACGGCGCCAGGCGGACCTCTCTGCAACACGAATATTAATCTTCTGCAACACGAAAGGCTAATGTAAAGGAAGTTCTTAGATGCTGTTGGGCTACATGCAGCCTGTACATTGTCTGAAGTTTGGAACTTTCTTCTGCCTGGGTGAGTTCTCACATTATGCTAGCCCAGGGGTCGGCAACCCATGGCTCCGCAGCCACACGTGGCTCTTGAATCCCTCTGCTGCAGCTCCGTCGCTCAAAACACGTGCCGGCAGAGCCACCAATCTGCGACCAGCGCCGGCACAGCACAGCCACCGATCTGTTTCATAAATGCAACACACTATAGTTTTTTATATATAACATAAAGGTAAAAAATGATATATGCAGTGTTGTCTTCATTTTAGATGTCCAAAAGGTTTTGCGGCTCCCAGTGTTTTCTTTTCCGTGGGAAATGGGTCCAAATGGCTCTTTGAGTGTTAAAGGTTGCCGAGCCCTGTGCTAGCCCATCTTGTCAAAAGCAATCTATGGGGGCATGGTTGTTGCTCAAACAACCCACAGGATGTCTGGGAGATGATTGGGCACACCATGGGTTGTTTCCCTCCTCCCTGCTCCTTACTCTGTGGTCCTCCTGTGAGAACCCCAGGAAACCTTGCAGTCCACTGCAATCACAGGTTTTTTTCACTTGCTGCAGCTTCTTCTCTTGTTTTCTGAGACTGCAGTCTCATCTTTGACAGGCAGTTTTCATGATCTTCATGTTAACTGCCAGTGACAGCCGGTCCTCGGGAGCACATTGGAGGGGCTGGCAGTGGCTGGCAACCTTTCTTTTGTGTTCACAATATGCACAGATATTTTCGCCCCCTTTAAATAATGCTTTATAAATCTTGCATTGTGTAAATATTAACTTGTACAATTGCAATTCCATGGGTGTGAAAATGGGAAACCTTGGCAGGACAATCTTTTCCCCAAGCCTTGGTTGACAATTTCTTGCAGTCCTTCAATGTACAACAAATGGCAAACTTATCATCACTGTAGGACCCTTAAAAGTACTGAAATCCATCATTTGAAGTCTTTGCTAGGCCCAACCAAAATTCTGAATAAATGTATTCCTACAAAGTGGATTTGTAGGTTTTATTTCTCAGAAATACTGAAGTTTTCAATCCCTAATTCCTCTCTAGATTCAGCTAATAGAAATGCCTTCAAAGTGGATAAGGCAGGTTGTAGCTCTGAGTACATTTACTAAGCCATGACCTCCAGTCCAACATATACTCACCTGGGAGGAAATCCCACTGAATGCAGTATGACTTACTTCTGAGTGAGCAAGTCGAGGATTGCACAGTAAACCTAATGAAATCCTGCACAGATCCTCGCCTCAGACCCCTCCCCACATTGCTTCACCACCGCACGTCGTTTCCTGTGCTACCTCCACTAAAATTTCCCACTGCGCAGCTCTGGGTAGCCATGTCCAGTGTTGGCTACAGGACACCCAGTTGGTTGAGGCACAGCAGCACATGGCAGCCCCACCACTCCTAAGTCAAAGTCTGTAACAGTTCCCAAAGCCAGTCATTTGGCTTTTTCCCTTGAGGCAGGAAAGCCTACAAGTGCCTGTCCTCTTCCGTAGAAGTCAAAATACAATAATAATTAATAAATCAAACTATGTACCATTTGCTTCCATGCTGCCTCAGGCTCGTGTGTGTGTGTGTGAAGGGTCCTGTCTCCTAAGGATGCCAATATTTGTGAAATGGGCTCAGGACAAGGGAGAAGAGGGTATTTGACTTGAGAAAAGAAAACAACTTCAAGGCAGAAAGTTTCAGTTAAGGGGGACAGCAGGAGCATAAGAGCATCAGAAGATCCAGCTGACATGGTGAGCCACATGTGGACCACAGATAGTTTGAAGGTATCAAGTGCCACAGTGCTCATCAGGGCTCCTGCACCTTTATTTTAGCAAGTTACTCGCCTGTTCAGGCACTTAAGTCATCAGAGGACTTTCTCCTTGAGGAGATCCCACCAAGACCCACCAGGGAATGAGCTTGGTGGCATTATTTCTGTGCCATTCTCTGCCTTGAAAGGCACCAACCATGTGCTGTTTCCTGCACCTATAAAGTCAGAATTCCTCTGGGGAACCAGGGCACTCCAGGCCTTGCCTTGCCTCCAATTCAGATGCTGCTGCTCACACAAACTCTCTCTGCCCACTTTTGTTCCCCCTGAAACTGAGGGCCTGGGTCAGCTTGGAACAAGCAACAGAGGAGGAAGGCCTCTGACTTTCCATCTGATCTGCAAGCAGGCATTGCACCTGCTGTTCCTCTTGTCAGGGCTTTGCTGCCTACAGCAGCCCACAGCGCCATCGTAACGCACAGCAGCACTCGGCTGCAGGGTCAGGCACCCCTGGGAAAGCTGGTGACAGCCCTGCTGTTAGGCAATTTTGCACGCTGGATCTCACAGCCCCTCCACCCCAGTCTTAAGCCGTATTGCCAGCTCAAAAGGCAAGCACCCTTCCTGCCACCCTGTGGCTGATCCATTCCCAATATATTTGAGAATTATAGCAGCACAAAAGCAACCCTGTATTTGTTTCCCCTAAAGCGATGATTTTCACATTTCAGATTTGACTCATCTCATCATGGGGCCTCAGTGAGCACAGTTATTTTGGAGTAGGCACCATTTGATTCTAGAATGGGATAACATGTTTGTAGTTTTTTTGAAAAGACAAAATATAACACTAGCATCTGTGGCCAGGAATATAAGTTTCCCATGGGAAGCTTGGCTAGTTCATGATCGCCCAGGGATGACAGAATTATTTTCTAAGAGTGCGGGGGCAGGAGACTCAGCCTGCTGATTCGAAAAGTAGTGCTGAGAGAAGTGGGATGAAGGAAGGAACTGCCTGAGTGCCTTCCTCTCCTGGCGCGCCACCCTCCCTCTCTCCCTCTCTCCCTCCCTCCCTCTCTTTTTATTTGGCTCTCTCTTTACTAGGAGTCATCTCTTCGGTCCCCCAGGAGCTGCAGTATGGAATTGCCTGCTTTTCTTTTCCCCATTAAGAATACTTTTCTCCCTGACTCCACATGTCCACCATACCCCTGTCCATATGGTTCCCCCGCCCCACAACAGACCCTCCTCATTCTCACATCCTCCAGCAATTATTCATCAAAACAGATGTTGCGTTTTATTTTGCCCACCTCCCCAGAACTTAATTTGTTCCAAGACTTCACTATAAATCAGCCAAGAAGTATATTTTCAAAATTAGGGCTCAGTCATGGAAAATTTTTGAGCATGTCCTGCACACCAATCCCTTACCACTCAAAAAGGAGTTTAAAAATTACAAAATTTGCATACACCATCAATTCAAGAGATTGGAGTTGGTGAGCAGTTTATGAAGTCTGAAGATTGCTTCCTCTGCAATGATGTGATCACCCCCCTGGCTGAGGAGAATGACGAGAGCAAGCCTTCTTATTTGTAAATATAAAGCCAAAGATAGCAGTTATCTTGCCTGTGAGCATCCTTTCTTGAGAGTTCCCCAAGAGAGTCTGTTATGGAAGAGAAGGAAAAAGGAGACTGGCAGGTGGAATCTGAGCAAGAGAGAGAGAAGCTCAAATATTATGCTTGGACTTCAATGCTCACACTTGGGTGTGTGGTGTTTAATAACTCACATGCCTGGATAAGCACTGGAGTCCAAGCCGAGTCTGGCCTCAATGTATGTGTTTCTCTCCCTCTCCCCTGCTCTTATTGCATTGAAAGACTTGCATGCACAGCATGGAAAGAAATACTCTGTTGTATCACAAGTAGAACAGAGTCCAAGCTGTGCAGTTCGGAATCAGTCAAAAGCATAATACACAGAGCCATCTAATATGCTTCACACATTCAGTCACCTTCATCCCTGGCATCAGAAGGCACAGCAATGAAAATCCCGAATTTCCCTTGCTCAGTCTGCTCATGGTGTGGACCTCTTCTGTAGCTTGCCCAGTGAGGCGAGGTGCAAGAGCCAGCGTCTCCACAGGTTGCCCTGAGCTGGTGTTGCAACATCTCTCATTAGTTTGCAGCATCTTCCCATTGTGGTGTGCGCTGAGGTGGCTCTCCATGCCGTGTGCTCCCTGAAGTGTGTTCCCTGCCATGTTTGACCCTTATAGAGAAAGCAGGGGCTGTAACTAAAACTATCTTTAAGTCATAGCTTCACTTTTATTGTGCTGTATTTCCTAGCTGAACATTTTAATCCAAGTTAGAATTCATTAAGGAGTCTTTATGAACTTTATGTCTTCTGGTTCTCTCTGGGTTAACCTTGGCATTCTCCAGACTATTTAATAAATCTTCTCTGCGTTTCAGCCTAATGCCATCAAGTCAGGACTCTCCTGTTAGTATTCCATTAACACGATCTCCACTGCGACCCAGTCGCTACATTCGCAGCCCATGAATCTCCTTCTTTAGTATCAGAGGTCAATTAGATTCCTCTGACCATTCTCCCATCATACTTCACAACGTTCAGGCCCTGTCTGGATGCTGCTCTTTCCCATAAAAATTTCTCATATAGGGCACCAAAGAGTCACAAAGAGGACTCCTTCTTTCCAGAAAGGGCTCCATCTAGAGGGGCAGCACTTCACAGAAATTGGGGGGGGGGGGGGGTGATGGAGGGTGCATGTGGGTTGCACATGCTTAAATAAACATTATGCAGTGAGGTGGCTGAGGTTTTTTTCCTTGCTTTTTAAAAACTATAAAGTCTGTTTAAAAGCCCCAGCATTCCTCGAATAATGACACACCATTTTAACCATTCTCTAATATAACCACCTGCCTGAAGCTATAGGGGAGAAATTAAAATGGTGAGAGAGAAGGAAGTTTGTAGAAGTGAATTAAATCCTTTGGTGTACAGAAGCTACTGAAATTCTGCAAAAGTCAAAGCTTCTAGTTTGGGGCAGTAAAATCAAATGCCATGGAGCTCCTCCTGCCTTTTCCTCCCCTTCTTTAAAATTTCATTGCAAGTACACTCTATGCAGTGGATATGTAAAATTAGAGAATAATGATCAGACTACTAAAAGAAAGATGGCTATCTCCTCTCTGATTTAAACCCCTGGTGCCTTCATTTTGGACATCCTGTTAATCTGCTCTGAGTGTGAGTCCCAAGGTTTCTTAATAACTGTAAGATTATCCTGTTCAGAAGGAAGAAGCAGGCTTATATTAAGGCAGATGGTGACAACTGGTGCAATTCTAAAGATCAAGAGCACAATGAGGAGAGGAGAGGAGAGGAGAGGAGAGGAGAGGAGAGGAGAGCCAGGGCCCCTGCTCAGGTGGACTCTAATTTAACACTGCTCATGTTTCTAAAAATGTCTATGCATCTGAATGAAACACAAAGCAGAAATTAAACTTGACATGATTGTGTATGCAATTATAGAACACCTCTTTTATGCTATGTTTTATCAGGAACAAGGATATTAAAAAAAAAAGATGTGGGTAAATGACAGGCATGTTATGTCAAAGTTCAAATGAACTGAGTCCTGAACTGATTTTTGAAATTCTTTATCTTAAATTAGAAATTAGACAGAGCAGAATGTGGAACAAGAGTTAGTGTTATGAGCCATAGCAAGGGAAACTCACCCATCCCTAACATTTAGCAGCTTGATATTTTATTTGCCGTTCTTGCAATTGCAACAGACCCTGGTTATACACCTGGATCAGTTCCAAGCCCCTCAGTGGATGCCTGAAACCAAGGTAATCACAAACACTATATTATATATATGATGTACAGAACAATTTTTCACAATTTCATTCATTCTTACCTCAGCATATGATTCTTTTCTTTCCCTGTGAAAGCAAGATTTTTGCTTACAGGAAGCACTTTAGGACTTCTCTTTTGGCCAAGGTCAAGTGCAATTAACTGCAAATGCAGCAGCCAGCAGATCCAGGGGTCCTGCTGTATTATTTCTATATGCATAAGTAGTGCTAATAATTTGTATTTGATTTTCCTATTTCTCATCAAGCTGCAAAACCACAGTTCCCTAAACCATAAAATAGCACGTTCCATGGGTTTCTGTAGCTGGAGCCTCTCAAAGTTATGTTACAAACAAATTTGGAGGTGTGGTACAACACTGAAGAAAGGTACATACTTTCATGGAGTTACTTCAAAGCATCCATTTAGTCTGGAGAGAGATGGGCTTTATTTAGCCCAGACAGACAGTAGTGTGGACAGGGATGGACCTCAGGGCCAAAGTTCAGATCCCTGAAACAGAGCTTTCCCTCTTCCACCCCAAAAAAATGTCCAGCCAGAGAGCAGTGAGACAGATCGTGACATTCAGTTAATAGCTGCCTATAAAATGGATGGGATCATCCTGTGCACAATGACCTCTTCTCCCAAGTGTCGACTCCAACGATATGAGGTTCTAGAGAGAAAAAGTGAAGTACCACCTCATTTAACATCACAGGTACATGTTGGGCCGGCAGATGCCGAACAAGAAGACAGAATTGCATGGACCCAGACAGCTCCTGCCCAGTCATTTACACTAAACAGTCATTTGCAGTCATTTTGATACAGTCATTTGCATCACTCTTAAATTGTACACCAAAATTTGATGCTTCTAACTTTTCTATACTTATTTATGCTTCCTGCTGACTTGACAGCTGGCAATGTTAGGAAGGGGAGAAGTGCATCAGGTCTGGGCAATGACTGAACTCAGAGCAGAAACAGGCTGTTTCTGTTGAGCCCTGAGGTAAGGCAGATTTCCCTCTGTAGCCAAAAGAACCAAAACAACTTCAGAAAAAAGCTTTGTTACTGACTTGTGTTTTGGACACAGCATGTGACCGCAGATGGGCTTTGGATGGATCCTATCTGAATCTGTCCCTCCAAGCATTTGCGGGCTTAGTCTTGTGCTCAGCCGAGTCTTCCGAAGTGAGCTGAACTGAGAAGTCCACAAAGGCGCACAGATCCCCAGTTGTGCAACCAGCAACTTTCTTCTGCATCAGGTGAAGCTGCCCAAACAGTGGCTCCACACAACGGGGGAGAAGGGCCCTGCTTGCTCAGGAGCCACATGGGACTTCTTTCCCGGTAGGTCCCTTGCGACTACCCTTCTTCAGTGTACAGAGCAGCTGCGCAAATGGCGGCTGCACCTGAAGTGTCTGTGGAGAGCAAGGGGCTCAAGTACTGGATGGGCTCACCAGGAACTCAGACTGAGGATGCGGTAAGGTGGGCAGAGAGCTGAGCCCAGGGAATCGGATGGACTGCCACCCCCAAATGGACTCCTCACACACCCCCAGCCACAGACTCTAAATAGTGTCTTTTTTGTTTTGTTTCTCTGAATGCTACAAGGAGAGAGGGATAAACTTATGAATGCAAAGATCAGGCTGGAATCTGGCTCTCTTACGCTCACTGGGCTCCTTTTGCATGCTTGGCCCTGGCCAGCTAGTGAGCTGAGCTGAGGTCAAGTCCATGAACACTCAGGAATGCTAGTGGATTCTTTGAGCAAAGTATGCAACGTCTCTAGTTCTTTTCGCAAGATATGTGAAATATATAATCCTTTGCATGAAATAGCCCATTGAGGCATTGACAAAGCCTGCAAGTCATGCGTGCAGAAGCAGAACCCCTCTTGGATTCACTTCCTGCCAGACACCCACCCAGATGCTTAAGATGAGGTGGAAGAGAGAAAGTGGGTCAGACTCCAGGGAGCCAAGTTGAGGAAATCCAGGACAGATTCCTCACAAAACCCTATACGCACTTGAGTGACTGAGAGGTCCAGCTTCATATCTTAGGGAACGACCTACTAGTTGGTCCAATTACTGTGCTTGCACAGAGTTTTGTTTTGTTTTTTCCAAATCAGGGGACAGTAGGAGAAAAACAGCATTGCCTTTGTGAGTCAGGAAGGGAAGCCGCAGAAGATGGCAGATGAAGGAGCTGGGAAAGCAACTGAAGGATCTCAGAGTTACCGCTGTCTTGCTGATGCCCAGGAGCACTCCTTCCTGACCAGCCCCCACCCTCTGGAGTCATTCTTCCTGACCTCAAGACAGTAGCACAGGTTTGGCATGTACACACACTGGGAAAAGTACAGCATGTTGACAAGTCAGCAGCAATAGCAAGAGGATGAAGGACTGGGGTTCAGGCCCTGTGACATGCCAATGAGTCAGGCATTGCAAGGCCTACTGCGGATTGTTTCAAATGGCTGTAATATGCTGCACAGCTAGGCAGGCAGACAGAACAAACAAATAGCCAGGTCACGGTAGCCTGAAGCTGACGTGTTCCAGCATTTGTTCCATCCCTGCCTTAGGGAAACACTTTTTTTATTATGCTCATTTTTATAAACTAGCTGCTGAAGCTTCATATAACCTGAACCGATAACATTAATAATCTAATTTTGGTGGCAGCCAGGAACAGCCACTGCCCACACACATGCTGAGTTTCCTCTTGCCTTCCCCACCCGCTTTTCGCATGTTTCTTGGTAGGAAATGAACAATCGCCGCGCATGGTACCGTCTCCTCAGTATTGCTTCTGCATGGTGTCATTATAGAGAAACTAAAGCTAGAGGCAACAATGGCCTGGTCACGTTCACGCACCTCACAAGACATGCTCAATCGTCAGTAAGATTGTTTTCAAGCAACACCTGTCCTAATGGCACTCTCGGCTTGCTTCTGCATAATATCAGAAAATGACACTGATCGGCCTGCAAGAAGAGAGTGACAATGGCACCGCGGTGGGTTTTCAGAGGGGAGGGGAAGTGATTTTGGCCTAACGCTAAGGGTTTCTCTGCACAAGGCATTTTTGGGGTTCTCATAGTCCCTCACTCATGGAAGTTTGTGGGTCCTGTGTTTTCCAGCCATTTTCACAAACTTTTTAATGGCAAGGAGAATACATTATTTTCCTGTCTGGTGCTGGTATTTGCCCTGGTAGCCTTGTGCAAAGTGTAGATTCCGCTCAGCACCACAACCCTGCCTTTTGTTGTGTAATGCAACATATACAGCAGCGGAGAGGAAAACCCCTGGGGAAAAGCACTTTGCCCTTCCTCCTACAAAGGAATTGGAAGAATCCTCAGTAACACAGAGGGTTCAGTGCCTCTTGTGGAGAAGCCCTAGGTCTGCAGTCCACTGGCGATTTGCTTCTGTATCCATCACTGGATGAAGAACTGGCCACTCACACAGGCGCTGTGCGTGTACTTCTTCTCCCTGAGCAAAATGCAGGGAGCCCTTCACTCCAGCTGGATGTTCAGAGGGGAGATCGGGAAGGGTTTCAGGGCTGGGACCAGATTCCGGCCACCTGCGATGGAAGGCCACCTCACTGTCTACTTGCCCTCACACAGTAGCAGCAACTGCTCCCCTCTTTCCTTCTCCACCCAGTACGATGCTCTCCACCACCGGCATGTCATGCGTCGTGAGCTAGGTGTCCCTTCCCAACGGAGGCAAGCACTTCAATAGTTGTTAAAGAGTCTTTATTGCAAAGTATTCACAAGCTCCAAAACACACACTCAAGGTAGAAAGTTGACCTCTCGCTCTGACCCTACCTACCCAAGCTCTGCCTATGAACCCTTTGGGGGCGGTCTCTGGGGGGGGGGGAGATTCTATGGAAGTGGGCACACTGCCATTCTTCCCATCTCAAATGGTCAAGGGTCATCTGATTGGGTTGAATGAGTTCAAATCTTCAAGTCCTGATGAACTCCACTGGTTAGGCACCATCCAGATGGAGTTATGTGTCCAGTTCTGGGCACCACAGTTTAAGAAAGATGCAGCCAAGCTGGAAAGAGTTCACAGGAGGACAACAAGGATGATTCAGGGACTGCAAACAAAGCCCTGTGAGGAGAGATTGAAATTGAATTGATTGATATTTAGCCTCGTGAAGAGATGACTTGTGGGAGATATGATAGCACTCCTCAAATACATGAAAGGTTGTCACAAAGAAGGCCAGGATCTCTTTTCAGTCATCCTACAGTGCATGGACAAGGGATAATGGGGTCAAGTTACAGGAAGCCAGATTTCAGCTACATGTCAGAAAAAATGGCTTGAGTCTTAGAGCAGTATGACAATGGAACCAATGACCTAGGGAGGCTGTGGGCTCTCCCACACCAGAGGCATTCAAGAACCAACTGGAAGCAACTGGAGTCCTACTCTGAGCAGGGGGTTAGACCCTCTGGCCCCTTCCTGCACTGCATTCTGAGTCTATGATCAGTGCATGAATAGAAGACTTGATTCCCCATGGCTCTTCCTTTGTTCTTTTGCTCTTAAATCAAGTTCCTTGCCGCTATTGATTGCAGACCAGCATTTCACCTGATCCTGAAATATTTACAGGGAACTAAAATCCATTAATTTAATTAAAGCCCCCAATTAAATGTAATTAGGATTGCAGCCATGAGATCACCAGTCATGTTCCCTATCAATTAAACATTAATGCAGTCTTGGCATCAAACTTCTTCTTGCCAACGTCCTCACCCGGTACACAGCTACTTAAAATGGAGAAAGGTTTTAATATCCTGGGACTGAGAGCAATGAAACAAACCAGGAGACAATTGAGTGCAGATGGAGGAAACTCCTAGTGAACTCAATCAAGCCCTGGTTACGTGCTTATAGTAAAATATATTTGGAGGTGGTGAGAGTGGCAAAGAAGCAATATCCGACTGCCTCCATTCAACCTTCTATTTACCACCCAACAGAACTCTCTAGCATTGCCTGGGCCTACTGCATGCTGGCCCCAAGGACATCTGGAGGCCATCTGAGGCTGCAGTATGTTCACTAGCAGTTGCACGACAACATCTCTTGTACCTGCCAGGGCTTGCACTCCAATGTTATAGCAGTGGAATCAGGTGAGATATCCAGAGCACAGGCTGCTCTAGTTGTGTTCCACTTAATACAGCTTGATGTTGACAAGGTGCCTGGACAGGTTCATATAACCACGGCCACGCTGGATCCTTGCCCCTTTTGGCTAATAAAAGACAGTAGGGAGGGAACTACCAGCAGGGTCAGGGAGGTTTATCTGTGATAAGAAGTGGCCCCTGGCCACCTAAAACAAGCAGTGGTGGGATCACTCCTGAAGAAACCCTCTCTGGACCCAGAAGAAGTCAACAATTTAGGCTGGTAGCCAGCATCAGCTTCCTGGGCAAGGTTCTTGAACAGGTGGTGGCCAACCAGCTCTAGGCACTCTTGAATGAGGCTGATTACCTGTATCCATTTCAGTCAGGGACCCGACCTGGTTTGGGCATGGAAACAGTGTTGGTCACCCTGTTGGTCATCCTGTATGCTGTGACAGAGATAGGGGGAATGTGATTCTGGACCTCTCAGCAGTTTTCAAGGACAACGACCATAGTATCCTTCTGGGAATCTTTCTGAGCTGAAAGTGAGGGGAACTGCATTGCTGTGGTCTGCTCCTACTTTCATGTAGGCTCCAGAAGGTAATGTTTGGGGGATATTGCTCTGCCCCTTGAATCCTCTAGTATGGAGTTCTTCAAGGGTCAGTCTTGTCCTCCATGTCATTTAACAACTACAGTCTTGGAGTGTGTGGTCATCAAATGCTGATGACATGCAGGTATTTCTCCCCTTTTCATCTTCAGCAGATAAAGCCGTGGATGTGCTGAACTGGTGCATGGCTGCAGCAACAGACTGGATGAGGGCTAACAAACTGAAGCTCAGTCTAGACAAGACCGAGATGCTGTTGGAAGGTGGTTCTTCTGACCAGATGGAGGAAATCCAACCTGTTCTAGATGGGGTTACACTCCTCTTGAAGGAGCAGGTTCAAAGCTTGGGGAACTCTTTGTCACTTGAGGCCCAGGTGGCTTCAGTGGCTTGGAATTCCTTCTACCAACTTGGGCTGGTAGCTCAACTACACTCCTGTCTGGAAAGATAGCCTGATACCAGTGATCCATGCTCTGGTAATCTCTATAATAGATTATTGCACTCTACATTAATGCACTCTACATGGGCAGCTCTTTGAAGACTGTTTGAAAGCTGCAGCTTGTGCAAAATGTGGTAGCCAGACTAATAACAGGGATCAGACATTCTGATTACATAGCACAAATTCCAGCCCACTTGCACTGGCTGCCTACGTGCTTCTGAGCCCAAGTCAAGGTGCTGGTTTTGACCTATGAAGCTTGGGACCATGATACTGGATGGGACATCTCTTCAAACCTTTATCTACTCAGACACTATGATCAGGTTTTGGGGCCTTCCTTGAATTGGCACCTCCAAGGGAGGCTTGGATGGATGAACAGTGACAAGAGATCTTTCGGTGGTACCCTTCCCCCCAATTATGGAACAAGTTTCTCACTAAAGCCCACTTTACTTTCTTTTCAGTGCCAGGTAAAGACTGCCCTCTGCTGCAGGGCATTTAATTAGTTACTAGGGCCTGCTGGTTGTTAGACAGGGTTTAATGGGATCTTCTCAACTTATTACATTTTCTTTCTGTTGTAAAATTGGGCTTTAAACTTTGTATTGTTAACTTTTGATATTTTAATATGTTTCAATGGTATATGTCATACTGTTTTTTAAACATGCTGTGGTGAACTGCCCAAAGACCTTCAGCTGTTGGGTGGTATAGAAAATAAATACATAAAGATGCATAAGCAAACTAGGCACTTTTCTAAAAGAATGGAAGCTATGTTTGGAAAATACCAGGACAAATTTTTACACTGGGAACATCATACTAAGAAATCTGGTACACTTTTCTTAACAAAAGAAAAAACCATTGGCAGAGAAGAATGTACAAGAATTTTGTTTCAGTTCACAAATCACTGAACTCGCTCCATTCCCAATACTGACCACAAACAGGGGTGTGATTTTAAGTAAAATAAATGCCACCACTTATATTGGACATACATACAACTATTAAAATGGATTAGGTAGTACTGGTAATGCTTCCAGAGATCAAAATCCTATTCAAGCCCCACTGTGCATTCTATGGCATTGTTCTGTGTGACCTGGCAGCGATAATTTTGTGAGCTATTGTTTAGCTTAAACAAAAAAAGTTGCTCAAGGGTCAAAAATCCCCTACCACTACTGTTCATTATTCTGCTGTCCTCAGTGCATACACTGAGTTTTGCAAAGGACATTCTATCTTCCTTGGGGATGCCTTTAAGGTTTCCTTCCGAACAGCCATAGGACGTATTACATACAAATAACAGCATGAGTGTACATATCTCCGATCTGTGGATCTTTATTAATGGAATACCTTTGCAAAGCCAACTAGGTATTTTGGCTGAAAGGGCTGGCCTTGCAGTGAAAGAGCTCTCTCCCTCCTTGGAGCAAACAAGACTGTTCTTTCTAATGAGGTGCTGGATTTCTACGGCAAGTTTTATGACCGCACATCTTTGAAATCCCAAACTACACATTATGCCCAATCACAAGTAAAGGGAAACCAATGACCTTTTCAGTGCTGGAAAAACTGTTCACAGTGCAACATTCAAAACCAGAGAAGCACAAAGGAAGGGCTTGCTTAGTCCTTTCCCAGCCTGCCAAATTGCTGCCCTTCCAAAGAGCTTTCTTCATGCAGGGTTTCAGAAGCATGCCTGTAAGGGTGAATATCAGGATTGCCAGGGAAGAAAGTTTAGCTGAGGAAGACTTCAGACAAGACAAGCACAAACCAGCTGGTGGGGGAAAGGTCCAGATGCTGCCCACTACTGAAGCTGATTTTGCTGGTTTGGTGGTAGTCTGGGCTTCTGTTCACAAATTTGTATGTAGGATTGAATTTGTCTCAGCAATACCTTCAAGACACTTATAAAAGTTAATACTGTCTAACAGTAGAGCTATTAGAAACATGACTACAAGTGTCATGATATTTCTTGCCAACTTACACAGGCAGACACAAACTTGGCAGCAGCTGCAAACATAACTAGGAATTAGGCAAGGGTGAGAACTGCAAAAACACTGAAAAAAATTCTGCTTTTAGATCAAGGAAATGTCATGCAGTGTGTGCAGGGATGGTTGTAAAATTGATTGAATGAACTGACAACATTGTGTATAACTCCTATAAAATCAGTTGTTGAAATATGCACTTAGAAGCTGTACAAATAAAAATATTTCAGAGTATCCAATCCTTCTGGAGAGTAGGGGGTTTTTGTTTTTGTTTGTTTTGTTTTTGTTTGCTTCTGTACTGAAAGCACACAATCTTATTCACATCAAGGGAGTAAGGAGATGTTGTCAAAATCTTTTAAGTTCTGCAAATAAGAATGGCACCATGGTTGAGCATCTGCAAGATGAATGCAGCAAAAACATGACCTCTGCACTAGAGAGACAAAAAATTGCATTGCATCTGATGCAAGTAAAGAAAAGACAGGGGTAACCTGTCCTTCCTTTACTTGCTGGTATGTTATGCATTGCACAGTTTGTACAAACACACTATGGTTTATACAGTCACGTCTTGCTTTATGGTTTGTTAGGGAAAGTCCATGTGGAGAGGTGTGGCCAGAGCTGGTGCATTCACTCTGCATCAACCAGCTATTCACAGGTCAGTTACGGCCCAAATGAAGATGCCTCCTACATTTCTAAGGCATCTCTCTTGATACTACAACACTGAATATGCAGAAATGTATCTAGCAGCCTATAAAAGCCAAGAACAACATTGACATCATCATCTCTAGACTGACCAATAGCTGAGGCAATCTGGGCAGTTTACAACAATTAACCATCCATTGCACCATCAAGTCTCAACAGTCAAAGTATGGCAGCACCTGCACCCTGTGAAGCAGGTCCCTCAGCCTAGCTTGTCTGACCTTGTGTATAGGCTTTAACTGGAGCACGTGACTGTAATTCAGGGTTCGAAAGGGAAAAGTTGGTTTGGGGACAACCACACATGCGCACACACAACCCACACACTTTCTTATGCCGTCAAGATATCCATAGAAACTGCAGAGGAAGACATTTCCTTCTATAGCAATTAGTTCAACCAGGAAAAGCAGACGTGGATGGGCAAGAATGCTTGGGAAAGAAGACCTAGATGGAAAGTTTGCCTTTAAAGACGAGGCAAACCCCACAGTTCCTGAAGTTCTGCTGGAAAAATGTTCATCTTAGTAAGAAAAGAGGTCAAGCCCACACATTCCCTGCTATGTTTTCCAGACTTTATGGCATGTGGCTTAAAGTTATAGTAGTAAATGAGGTACTAGAGGTGGAAGGAAGGGGAGAAACAATTTTCCTTCCCTCCCTCTAGTCCATCATTAGGCCATTATGAGTAGCGAATTTGGAAGAAAGAAAGTAGGCAATAAGTAGAAGAACCAGCCACAGCCCCGTGGATGTTGTTGGACTCTGGGGTTCATCAGCTCCAGCCAACATGGGTCCATGCCATGGATGATGAGTGTTCTCATTCAACACAAGCACTCTTGCCTTGCCTTGCCTCGCCACCCACCTGATTATGAGTAAAAAGCTGCCAGGGTGAGTTCCCTGTGCGTGTGACCTTGAACTCTGCTGCACATGTAACCACCCAGAGAGCTTCAGCTACAGGGCAGTAAATGTTGTTGTTGTTTGTTGTGCTATGTTTATATGTTATTATTCAATTTATATGCCACTTCACTAGCCACACGGTCTCTGGGCAGCTTACAACATGTTAAAATCCAAACAAGATAGAACAATCCAAAACACAATATAACATTCACAGCCACAAAATAACTTATAAGAATTAATAACTTATAAAAATTAATCTGACACATTCATCTCCAAGCAGTTTCATCCAGCAGTGAAACATAGCCAAATGTTAGGGATCCCACCCCATACCCCTGTAACAAGATAAATATTCTAATTGCCTTTCATCAGTGATGCCATCAGAATCCCATGCATGTGTGATTCCCATCAAAATTAGAGCTTGCTCTTACTCCATATGTCCGCAACAGGATGTTCAGGATGTTCTTTCCAAGACGTCTCTTTCTGCTAGGAACTCTCCATAGCTTTTTGAGCCCAATATTCTACCAAGGTAAGTAAATGTATAACTCTTCCACTGAAATCAGTATTGCTGACATTACATGCCATCAAGTTGTCTCTGACTCAGGGCGACCCTGTGAATGAATGCCTACCAAAAATGTACTATTATTGATAGCCCTTCTCAGCTCTTGTAAACTCAAGGCAGTGACTTCCTTTTGAAACTGAACCATCTCATATTTGACCTTCCATTCTTCTTCTGCCATTGGCTTTCAATAGCATGAATGTTTTCTCCAGTGAGTCTTGCTTTCTCATAATGTGCCCAAAGTACGACAGACTCACTTCTGTCATTTTCACTCCCAAGGAAAGTTCTGGCTTGATTTAATCTGGGACCCACTAGCTTATTTTCCTGTTGGCCCTGGTATCCACAAAGCTTTCCTCCAGCGCAACATTCCAAATGAATCCATTTTCTTCCTGTCAGCTTTCACACCCATATGATCTTTAACTGTTTTACTGCCATTGCACGCATTTCTTTGGAAACCATATTTGGCCTTTTTACTGACTCTTTCAGGAAACATTTCCAGTATTCAGCCACCACTGTGCAGAGCAATGATTTCATGCCGACAGATCATGTGATCTCTGCTTAAAGCTAGGAAAGCCCCTATGAGGGGACTGAATAGTTCTGTCCCCTTGTGTAGCATCTACATGATAGAATGGCCTGTGAATACATAGAATGTCTTAGGCTTTCCTATACTAGAGTAGGTTGATGAACCACTGGAGATGGTTATGGTTTCTAACATGGCAATAATATGATTATTAGAAGACCAGAATTTTTCATAAACACTTTTGTGTTGCTACCATAAGACATTGAATTACTAGTCTACAATCTACAATCCGCCTTCTATGGAAAAGAATATATTAAAATCAATGAAAACAAGTGGGCTGTAGCTCACATTATATTTACACACAGCAGGTTTCAAAACTGTGAATCAGTAGAAAAACTATGCCTTTGAGGATTGTGAATTTTCCTGTTGAGAGGGTTTCAGAAATCAATACAGTTATTTCTGTTTTCTCCTAGATTAAATTGGAGACTAATTTGAAACAATAAGGTCTGTTTCTTGTGCCCTATTAAGATACTTTACAGCACTTTGAATAATTGTCTTCTCATAAAAAATAATGCAATTAAATGGTCGAGCTCTTAAGATCATGTGTGGAATAAGATTAGTCTTTCTACCTTCTCTTAACAGGCAGAAGAACCCATTATAAACTCAAATGAGACAGAATAAAATGCTACCTTGGTGTCTATTAACTTAGCTTTGCAACCCTAACTCAATTTCCTCTGCCAGAGTTATAGTCTGCACTGTTATTTCCATTAAACATCTGTCGATCAGCATGATACACTGTAATTCACTGCTGTTGATGAGAGAAGAGACTGTTCCCAAAGTTTTGATTTAACTTCAAGACTTACTTCTTCATCCTCAAACCTCCTTTGACTGCTACCTCTTATTAAAAAAATGAGAATTCAGAAAATTGCTCTTAGAAATGGATGAACTACACAGCTTTTCATTTCTTTGTTTGATCCTTAAAATCTATTCACTATCAGGTGACAATGTTGCCATGGACCTTGGGGTAAAGATTTTGTTATTAATGTTATGTTTCAAAGTATATCAAGAGACTCCCTCATCTGTATGCCCATGAAAATACATAAAACACAGACCTCTTGCTTCCTTGACATCCCTTTCCTAAACCCACAGTTTCCGTGAATCCTCTCAAAATATTTCAGGATAGAGTCTCTCAACCTATTGTCCCATGTTGGGTCACAAACTCCTATGGATAATCTGTCAGGGGCTGCCTTTTAATCATTGATAAGGCCAAAGGCAGTGCTGGACAGAACCAAGGATAAAATGTTAGACATTTTGGTTCTTTCTGCCACCACTTTCCTCTCTTCCATGTTTCATGCTGTTCCATGGTAGCGAAGGTATTTTGGGGGTAGACTTCAGCACCATGGACAGCTCCTACAATGCTGGAAATGGGTGGCATGAATGAAGCCCCACTAAAGAAGCAATGAACAAGGAGAACCACTAACAAAGGAATCAGCAGCGTCCCCTGACAGAATGGGATTTTCTAATAGGACTAGCCAGTATCTTTTTGCTTAATACATGCAAAATACAAAATACAAAAGCCAATATCTTTTTGCTTAATACATATGAATAATTTGCTGCTCTTTGTAGTTTTATGAACAGCCACTGCAGATGCAAGCTGACCAGTAGCAGTTGTGCTTCTGCTTGCCATGGCTGCAGTGCTGGTGAAGTAAGATTGGAGTAACTGGTTATAATTGCTTAGATGGTGGTAA
Source organism: Varanus komodoensis (assembly GCF_004798865.1). Lineage (NCBI taxonomy): Eukaryota > Metazoa > Chordata > Lepidosauria > Squamata > Varanidae > Varanus > Varanus komodoensis. Next base: position 37,257,700 of record NW_025335268.1, on the reverse strand, counting down.
AAGGGACTCCCATGATAGATTAGTATGTTCCCTGATCACAGTCACAGTGCATGACTAAAAGAGAAAAGCTAAAAAAAAAAAAAAAAAAACACACTGAAATAGGAGAATTGCTGTCTTCTTTATTTTTTACTTTGAGTAATGGGATATATTTTATCCCAAATTGAATAATGCATTCTTCTATTTTTCTCCCTTGTGGTGCTGAAACTGATCAATCTACAAAGTAATGTAGGTAGCAATAAAAGGCTTTAAAGCCAGTGGCTTTCAGCCCCAGATTCAACTTCCATTCTGATAAATAGGAGACTCCTTCCAGCGAGGGCTCTGGCCAGTAGTCACAATTAAAGCAACATTGACTGGTTTGTACATCTGCCGGCTAGGCTGATTTCCACAGTTCAGCTCAGACATAGCTGAACTCTAACACATTGATAGGCGAGTGCCATGTACGTCCCCATTTTCCTCACTGGAAACATGGAAATTCTTCTGCTGCTCTTGAACTTACTTCTATGGCAGGGACTCACTTTTAAGTTTCTACAACTCTGCACATTACTGGAGGCAGTCCAGTTGTGTGGCAGGGTGTGGCAATCTGCTTCAGGAAGAGCCAGAGTGGGGTTGAGGGGGGGATGTGGTCAGAAACTGGCATCTGCACGGTATGATAAGGTGTTGGCACCACTGGAGTGCCAGCCAGGAACATGGGAAGCCACCTTGGAGTGAGTCGGACCATTGGCCCATCCCATGGAGCCTTACGGCAGTGACTCTCCTGGGTTTCCAGCCAGAATTCTTCCAGTGCCATGCCAGGAGATGCTGGGGATTGAACTCAGGACCTTCTACATGGAAAGCATGCATTCTCCTACTGAGCTGTGGCCCTGCTATTTGGCTTCAGGCAGCAAAATGCCTTGGACCAGCACTGAACTAGCAGCCAGCTTCCCAAAGTTCGGCAAAAGATGTAGAGGGATGAAGGGGGAGAGAAAGCGTTGAGAAGGTGGATGATTTCCAGCTTTTTCAGTCTGAAAAGGTGAATGAGTTAGTTGGATCCATTAGATCAAGCACGTGTGCCCTAGAACAGGGATTCCCATCCCCTTTGGAACCATGGGCACATTTAGGAATTGGAGGCACTGCTTTTTGTGGGCACCACCACAAAAGCCCAAATCAGTGGATCACTCATGTAGTGTCTGTCTGTCATGTTTGTGGATCTTAGTCTGCACCTTATCTATCAAGAACATTTGTTTCATGTCTAATCAGGGATACTCTAATCCAACTAATTGTTGTGATGTATGTATGTTTTCTAATGTCCAGCAGTTGCTGCAGGGGGGAGTTATTACACAGCTAATTTTTGTACTGAACCAGTCTTTAATATGCATTTAATAATTGTCTGGCTTCGTGGAAATTAACAGGGGACATTGAAGTCTCTGCACCCTTTTGAAAGCCATTCTCTCTCTCTCTCTCTCTCTCTCTCTCTCTCTCTCTCTCT
>NW_025335268.1:37101595-37256135 GCF_004798865.1 Varanus komodoensis | reverse complement strand
TCTCTCTCTATATATATATATATATATATATATATATATATATATATATATGCACTATTGGAAGTATAAAGACTCATCTTCTGTAATCATTTGAAGACCTTATAGCACTTTCAGTATATGAAAAACTGACATACATACACAGCGGATGGAAAATTAATATGGATATTTATTTGTATATTTAGTCTGCTTTTGCTGAAGCCTATGTCTAACTTCTAGAAAGGGGTATGTTCTTCATAAAAATCCATGATGGTAAATTTCAAACAAATGAGTTTTTGAAATGTAAAAATATATCCCATCACAGCTGGATTTGGAATATGGACATCAGTGGTTGTAAAAAGGAGGCATTGATTTCTACTGCTTGCAAAGATACTGTTAAAGATATCGACTTTGAACCCAGCAATTGGAGATAATGAATGCCCAGTTTCCAATTTGCAGTTCTTAGCCAACATATCAGACTGTTTGTATGTGTTAATTTGACCTGATCCTGGAGGAAACTAATTATTTTGATCTATTCCAGGCTGGTTTCAGGCCTGAGTTTGGAACAGAAGCATCATTGGTCAAAATGTTGGATGACTACTGCCAGTGACAGCAGGCAGAGGGATAGGTTTGCAATGCTTTTAGTTTCTCTCAGCAGTTTTCAATACCATTGGGCCATGTTGTCTTCCTAGACCAGCTGGCTGGGATGGGCTTCAGTGGTATGGTGCCATGCTGGCCTGAGTCTTCTCTGAAAGCAGACATCGGGGAGTGATGCTGGCAAACCAGCTGTTCCACCAATAGCCTTTATGGGATGCTTCAAGGTTTCATAAGAACATGAGAAAAGCCCTGCTGGATCAGACCAAGAGTCCAACAAGCCCAACACTCTGTGGCCAACCAGTTGCCAATGGATCCTGCAAAAAGGACATGGGTACAACAGCAGCCTTCTTCCCAAATTTCCCAGAAAGTAATTTACATAGGGTCGCCTTCTCTGAGGATACTGCCTCTTGCCACCCTACTTTTTAGCATCTACATAAAACTGCTGAGAGAAGTCATTTGCATCTGGCAGCATCACGTATGCAATGACACCCAACTCTACCTCTCACTTGCATATAAATCCCAAATCTCTGGACTTAGGTTTGGGAAATATGAAGTTAAGAAGATGAAGCTTAAACCAAAGAAGACAGAGGTATGTACAGTAGGTATATCAACCATCTGGATGGAGGTGTGAGACTGGCCTTGACTGACCTTGCACTTCCCCCAAAGGAAAACGTTCAGAATTTAGGAATTCCCCCAGGACTGTGGACATGCTTGTGAGAGGGGCTAGGAATGTCCTTTACCAGTTTAGGCTGGTACACTAACCGTTGATTTGCCTCGGTGAAATGCAGCTTGAGTTGCTATAAAGTGATTTGCATATGGCTGCCTTTAAAGAAGTTCAGACATGGCGATGAGTGGAGATCGTAATGCATGACACCAAGATTAGATCTGTTCTATCAGTTGCTTGTGAATTTGCAGCCCAATATGAAGTGCTGGGTTAAACAGTTTGTTTCTGGGTGTTTAAAGAACTACATCATATTAATTATCCTGGATATGATAGAATTTTCATTTGTCATTAAACTCTTCAATCAGTCTTCTATTTACATAATTGTTTAATTTTGCCATCACTGCATACTCTGCCAACTTACTTTTCCAGCTTATTTCCCCAGTTTTTCCAATTGTTGGGAATTTGGTGTTTTTCAATTTGAAGCAATTTTAATTCTTGCTGTAGCTGTCATGTATTTAAATAACTCTTACATATTCTTCAAAAAAGGCTCTGAAGTTACAGTCAAAAGCATATTCTTAGGACTCATAGGAAACTTAGTTTTGAATGTTTTTTGTATTTCCACATATATCAACTTCCAGAATCTTTTAATTGTTTAACATGTTCACCAAATATGGTAGAAAGTCCCATCCACCCTGTTACATTTCAAACATTTTCCATTGTAGTGCTTGTCTATTTTTTCTATATCTTTTGGAGTAATATACCACCAAAAAACATTGTATACCAATTTTCTCTTAGTGCTTGACTAGCTATGAATTTAATGTCTTTCTTCCGTAAAGCTTCCCATTGACAAGGTGATATTTCTTCAAGATTTTGCTTCCAAATTATCATGCATTTTTGTCTTGCTATTTTTCAGTGTCATGCTGAAGTAACTGCTTATAAAATCTTCCTAAAAAGTGATCATTCTGTTGCATAATCAACTTTTCAAAATCCATCAAGTCTGTTACAATAACTTTTCCTGACTGTATTTCTCCTTTCAAACTTGAAACCAATTGGTGGTAGACAAACCATTTTATATTTTTCCTTCATTTTTTAGTTGTTTCCAAAACCTTGTTGGTCAGTCATGTCCCCTTAGGTTATAAAATCTTTTTTTTTTTCTTGTTTTCTAAATGCTTCAACCAGGGACATCAGAGGAGACTGAAGGACTAGTTCTTTTTCTCATGGAATACCAAATTTTTATTAGGTTGTCTCTCAATGCATGATTATTATTTGATATTAAGACCTTTTTAACTAACTCTTTAACCCATAAGAAGTTGTGTACTCCATCTTCAAGGTCTGCTATTTCTAATTTCACTAGCCTGTCATTAGCATTTATAATCCAAGGCCAGCTGTGTCCTAATATAGCTTTAAATTAGGTACTTCAAGGCCTCCATTCTCCTTTTCATCCTGAAGGATTTTAAATCCAGTCCTCAGTCTTTTGCCATTCCAAACAAAAGCATTTAGTTGCCTTTGCCACTCTTGGAGATTTTTTCACAGTATAGGAATTGGTATCATCGGAAATAGAAAATTCAATTTGAGTAGTACATTCATTTTTATAACAGAAATTCTTCCCAACAATACTTTTAATTTGGTCAATTTTTGTAGATCTTTTTGAATGTTCATCCATGTTGTTGGTAATTATCTTGAAATAATGTATCACTATGCCTGGTTACATTTATCCTGAAATACTTAACTGGGTTTGAAGCTATTTTTCCTCCAGAAATCTTTTTTATACTTTCCTCTCCCTGTTTTATTGCAAAATTTAATATAGCTCTTTTTTGGGGGTGGGGGGGTTCTTATCAATCTAATAGCCTGAATAGAGTCCAACTTTTTCTGTTTTCTCTATTATATACTGAATAGACTGATGTGGATTTAGAATGGTGAAGACTACATCATAAGCATAACATTTCATTTTATATTCTTCTCCATCCGCTTTTAAACCATTAAGTTTTGAGTCCTGCCTTATCTTTCTTGCTAAAATATCCAGTACAAGAATAACTAAAATAGGAGATAAAGAGCTCCCTTGGCATGTTCCCTTCTCCCCTTGAAAACTCTCAGTTCATTCACCATTAAGTAAGATCTTAACAAGCTGTTTAGTATAAATTGCATGTATTTGAATCATAAAAGTTGAAGCACAGTCTAAATATTTGAGAGTTTTCATTAGGAAGGGCCAAGACATATTGTCAAAAGCTTTCTCTGCATCTAAAAAGATAAATGCAGCTTTCCTCTCCTTCTCCTTCTCCTTCTCTAATACAATTGTATCAATCACAAAAGGAATGTTGTCTTTCATAAATCTTCTTGGGACTAATCCAGTCTAGTCTGTGTGAATCTGTTTTTCTATACATTTTCTTAATCTCTCTGCCATTATTGAAGTACAAAGTTTATAATCCACATTTAATAATGAAATACATCGGTAAGAGTGTAGTATTGTGGGATCATTTCCTTCTTTGTGTATCAATGTTATATGGGCTTCCTGCCATTTTGGCAATACTTTATCTTCTCTAATTTCATTCATTACTTGTTGGATTGGTAGCATTAATTTTTCCTCTAAACACTTATAATACATAACAGTAAATCCATCTGAACCAGGTGTTTTATCTTTTAAAAAAATTCTAATAGCTTGTGATAGTTCTTGAATGGTAACAGCATTGTTCAGTATTTTCCTCTGTTCAGGGGTGAATTTTTCAAGACATGCTTCTTTTATATACTGCTCCATACCATCTTATACAGATTTTTGGGAGGAAGCCCTTATAAAGTGTTCATGGATTTCCTTTTCAACATATGTTATTTCATTGTTTTTTTTTTTTCCATGGCTGCAATAGATCTCCTTTCCATTTCTTTCTTAAGACAGTGCACTAAATATCTTCCAGGTTTATTTGCATGTTCAAGGTGGTTTTGCTTTTAAATTTTTATTTTAAAATTAAAATAAGATAAAATAAAATTTAAAAGGATGGTAAAGAAAGAGCATGAAGAACAGAAGATGAAGAGCTTAGAAAGAAAGAAAAAAGTAATATGGGAGTTGACTCTATAATATTTTTCAGTTTACCTTATCTGGCTATCTTGCTGTAATCTGAGCTAGAGACTAAAAGTCTTCCAGCCCACCTGCCATTTGGAGAGGTACAAACAGTCTCAAAGATGTTTTATTAACTTCTAAACAAGATAAGGTAATTTCCTTATTTTATTTTTAAAAGATATGAAAATACAAATTTATTTTCATAAGCAACTTTCTCTAATTTTACTCACTTTCCTATATAAATGACCCCAGTGAGCATGAGAGAGAAAGAAGAAGGGTGTTTTCACCTCTGTAGCCCCACCTCTACAGAATTCTGGGCTCACTGAATTGTGAATGGTCCAAAACCCATCTATTTCAACTTTTCCTTTTCAGAAAGTTCATCATGTTACTTGTAGTAAAATGATTTTTAAATCTTTTAACCTAGTTACCACTACAGTTGTTATTTGCTGTCATTTTTTGTGGTTTGTAATTGTGTGTTTCTAATAAAAGTTGTTTACTTCTGCTTTTATGACTCCTGCTAATATGCCTCTTAAGCCACCTTGCAAAGGGTTTTTTACCATGAAAGATGGCTTTAAAATACATACATTCAGAGGTAGTCCTATATACCTAAAACACCAGCCCTATGGGCAACATTTTGCACACTAATTTACACATGCAAATACATGTACATAATCAGAAATACTATAATTTTATAATGTGAATTAAACTTACATTTTAAATTCATTCATTTATTATTTCCTTTTGAACACAATGGGTTTGCTTAAAACTTACATGCTTAAAAAGTACCCATACTTTTCCTTCAGGCTGAAATCCAGAGGGAAAGGATGGGATGAGCAAGAAAGGTATAGCATCTTCAACACTTACTGATTGATGACGAAGTAAACATGGTACATTGGCAAGGGAGAGTCACGGAACATATTGCAGACAGTACTACCCAATGCATTTAGGCTGCAAACTTACGCAGTTATTAGCAGCACAGAAGGACTTACATCTGAACAACTCCTCGTATGCTCTGCAAGCCTCCACATACACATGTCACCAATAAGTACAACAGAAGTGGACAGAGACCTCAAGGGGGCATGAAGTTGTCTCCCTACTCCTGGCCCTCAAACCAGATGAGGAGGCAGAGTGAGCTGCCACCAAATGTTGCTTCTCTTTTCCTTTCAAATTCTGGTGGGAGTGGGGGTAGTTTATGAGATTTTGGTACACTTTCTCCCCCTTCTTGGGTTCTACCTTCTTGGAATCCTAATCTGTAGCAAGTATTGTAATATTAAGTTTCTAGCAACCTCATCATCTTGAACTACCAACATGGATAGTCTTTGGAGCACTCTGTTTTTGGGAAGCGGGGTGGTGAGGGGGGAGGTAGTAATCAAACAGGATGAATGCACATGAAATATACACATGACACTTAGATATATACATGGCTCTTACAGAGCATCTCCAGCAGTGAAGATATATCTCTGAAGATGTCATATTAGATTTATTGCACGTAAAGATATGATGCTTCTCAGCCAAAAATCTTTCCATTTAAACACAACCATCCATGCCTACAGATTTATAATCTAAAAATGTATAATTCACAAGGAAAAGGAATGGGGAAGGAAGAAATAAAAAATGATGCATGTCAGCCAGCTTGGTAAAATAGCCCCTCTCAACTTCGCCTTCCTTACCTCAGGCTCCAAAAAGCCTAGAATGCCTTGGCAATGCCCCTAGTTGGTCAGAGGAATGCATAAGGGCATCCCAATGGTATGTTCTTCATTTTTGTGGGATCATCCCATAAGGGACAAATGAGCCACGGAGGTCCAGACTTCCCCAAGGCCCAGTTGGACTGTGTGTTTTCCCAAGAACTTCCTATGAGAGGGCAGGTAGCCAGAAGAAAGCAAAGTATATGCAGGATAACCATCCATTTGTCTTCTGCCATTTTCATTGTCCCTCTCGCACATCTCTCCAAAGAACCAGCTCAGATATGCTTCACTGCTGTGGTGCGATGCCCCGACTCTGCTCTGTGCCAAGTCGACGCTTACGGCAGCCAATGTTTCCGATACAGGTGTGCATGCGTGTGGCTGTGCACACATGAGGGTGTTTGCTGGCCTTTTGAGTTGGCCTGGCCTGGTCTTGGGTTGTATCTCATCCCATTTGGAAGGAGGATGGGGAGACAATCGGCCTGTCTGCATCACTGGGCTGCAAGGTGCATAGAGACTCGGGGATGAATTGGAAGAGCTTGATAAGATGCCGTCGTGTTGTGACTGCTCATGCCCTCACTGGACTTGGTATGCCGCCACTGGCAGGCAGGGAAAGGGAATGTGGCATCACAGGCCTTCTCTTCCTATGGCTTCAATGCAAATTGCAGTTTCCGGAGAACACGCCCCTTTGAACTCAAGCTGACTTACCCTTGAAGAAAATGGCTGGGATTGTAGTTACCAGGATTGTAGTCACTAGGACTGAAGTGGCTGTAACCTTGCAGGTGGCAGGGGTGGTGCAGAGAGGAGGAGGGTCCAGAAACTTACACTTCAGCAACAGCTGCACATGATGCAGGGACATTAGCAACGGCCCAAATTCTCTCCATGCCACCCAAAAAGAACAATGCCTAGATTTGGATTTTCCATTAACAACATTATTTTTTTCACTTTTTTCACCTTTCAGATATTTGATAATATCCACGTTTACTTAGATCACAAATGCAACCCATATAATTACAGCCTTCTGCCCCGCAGGCAGGGCAGAACTTGAAAGCAATGGCGTGGAAGGAGTGGCAGAGGCAAGATTCACCTTCCTGCTCTCCAGTCTGCAGTTCTGCTTGATGGACTTTTGCCCTGTCTAGTGAGGGTACTTCTGAGGGGGCAAGAAGGAAGCTGGAAGAGGTTTGGAATAACGCAAATCCTGGGCTCTCCAGTTTCCTCCCTCCCATGCCTCCTACTGGGCCACTCACCCACACACACCTTTCTGTTTCCCCAGGGTCGCTTTTCTGACCCCAGAGAGGCAGCCAGGTGCAAGAAGAAGGGGTCAAGGCAGAGGTCAGATCTTTGATTCTTCCTTCCCAGGTCAGAGCACTGTCTCAGACCTCAAAGGAATTTCCCAGGCTTTCGTTTCATTCCTGGGACACTTGCCCGGGCCCCAGAGGACCACTCTCTGAGAGCAGGAAGAACAGCAGAAGCAGACTGTCCATTTGAAAGGAAGTGCTACAAGGAAGTGGGAGCAAACAGGCGGAGCCAAGCGCAAGTCTCCTTCCTCTGCAACTCCACGGTATCTACCCCCCCACCCCAACTGGGCTCTTCTCTCTGGTCACTCAGGAGCTGCAGTATGGGATCGCCCCTGGTTTTAATCCTCTTTAGAATGCTTTTCTCTCACTACTGAGCATTTACAACCCCTCTTCCTCCTTTTATTCTCTTCCACACAGCAATCTCCCCTCATCATCCTGTTACTCTTTCACAAAAAAGGTGATGGTGATGATGATGGTGATGATGATGATTTTGAGCTGCTCTCCTCAATCTCCTCCTTTTTCCATTCATATCTTTTTTCTCCTTCCCATGACTTAATCCATACCAAGACTTCCCCAGGTTGCAGCCAAGCAGTATCTTTTCAAAACTAGAGCCCATTTTGAGTTTGTCCTACATAGCTGTTTTTCCTGACTGAGGTTCAAGGCCATGCGAAAATGAAACCCAAAGACAAAACATGCACACAAGGATCATCAGTTCAGTGGAATGTAACTGGGTGGGCAATTAGTAAGGCCTGCAGACCCCTTCTTCTCCACTCACATGAACCTCCTTGTCTCAAGACCTGGCTGAGGGGAAGGAGAAAAGCAAGGCAGCTTGTCTGTTTGCATGAAGTCCAACACAGTTCAGAATTTTTCTGACCCACCACTCTCTCTTCCTGAGAATTCCTCAAGGGATGCTCTTGATGGAATAAAGAAGACAAAGAAAAGCCAGGATAGGAGACAAAGAAGAAAAGAATATGGAATTGTTGGCGGGGGGGGGGGGGCAAGGGGAGGATTGCTTTAGAGAAGCAGCACTTCAGAGGGATTTAGGAGAGCAGAAAAAGTGAGGGCTGCGCTTAAATTAAAAGTTAAATTAACTTTATGAGGTGAAGTGCCCAAGGCATTTTTCTTGCTTTTAAAAAAATGTAAAACATATTGAAAAGGTTCATCATTGCTTGTATTACCATATCACATTGCCCTAACCAACTTTTTGCCTTCAGCTATGCAGGAGAAATTAAACTGGAGAAGGAGAAATAGGTTTGCAGAAGTTGATTAAAAGCCTTTGTTAGTCCTAAGCTATTGATCTCAGGCAGACTCAGTTTGGGACAGTGAAACTTGATCCCCCATCCCTCAGGGAGCTCTTCTTGTCCTTTCCTCTCTCATGTCAAGTGAGAGAGTCATTGCAACTAAGCTGCCTCCATAGATATGGAAAGTAAAAGGAGACAAAAAGTATCATTACTCCTATATTGCTATTATTACATTGCATTTACATCCCACCTTTTTCCGCTTGTAAGGAACCCAAGGTGGCTTCCATAGCTCCATTTTAACCTCAGGACAACAACCATGTGAAGTAGGTTAGGCTGAGAGAGAGTAGCTGGCCCAAAGTCACCCCGTGAGCTTCATGGCATGGTGGTGACCAGAACCTTGAGCTGCCAGGTCCCCCGTAACCACCACTGTGGCAGTCACCCCTAGCATTCAAACTGGTGCCTTCATGCTAAGCACCTTACTGGCCTAACTAAGGGGGTGAGTCCCAAACTCCCTTAGTAACGGTAACACTGCTGAGCTCAGTGGAAAGAAAATCGTGCATTAAGGCAGATCTTCACAATTGATGTAACTCTAGTGATCTGGGGCACATGCCCTGGTGGGCTCCTCCCTATGGATATCCATGCATGCATACATATGTAGCTAAAATAGGCACAGTGATGGACTTATGCTTATGAGAATGCTTCATGTAGATGCACAGAGCTAATTTATCTGAATCTTTCTCATCCTGAGTTCACCATCTCTGTGTGGATGACCCGTGTGATTGGTCACTCCCACCCCCATGGCTGGACCACATGTACACATATCCACAGCTACAGATTACACAGTGGAAGAGCAGCTCCCATGCCATGGTGATGTGTGTGTGTGTTGCTTAATCTGTTTCAAACAGGCCAATACGTTGATCTTTTTCAGGCCACAGGTGATATGATTGGAGTTGTTGTTGTTTTATTGAAGGGTATTATACTAAATACCCAGTGGATGTCACAACAGGACAATAATAAAACATAGAAATGGATGTGCTAAACAGCCATATTTTATACAGTAGTAAGAGCACAATCTTATGTGGACTGCTGGAAGTTCCAGCACTCTTTCTATCTAAACAAACATGGGATTGCACCCTAAAAGTGGAAAGTTGGGAATATTGCATAAGAAATGATAGTCAAGAGCCTTCTCCTTGTTGAGGATGCTTATCTCAGTGTCAGAAGGATCTGATAAGCCGTCTCTAACTCTAAGCAGTTTGCTTCATTCTTTCTAAAAATAGATAGTTTCCATTTCTAAATATATATATGCATCAGAGAGGCAGGAAAAAGCATTGCCTGAATAGGAAAAGGATCAAACAGGGCCCTAAACTCCAAATGTCAACCTTCCTGCTGGGCTAAGCAAGAAGAAACCTAGTGTAAGATCCTTAGAAAAATCTTCCATTATCTGCATAGGTGCCAATATTAAACACCAGCTCAAAGCATCTGACACTCTGATCTCTTCGACCTAAAACAGAAATTGCAGCCAGCTTGATAGGAAATATAGCTGCAAACAATGTGATTATGGGAGGGCTGTCAGGAGGGAAAGGAAGATTGATATTATTCAAATATATTCATGAATTCACATAGTAGAAGCAGGGATGATATGAATATGATGCTCAGACCAACATTCCTTCCTCAGCCTCTGGAATCCAGCAATTATAGTCGACTGTAATTTCAGAGCATAACTAGGGGTTTTAGATTTATGCAGATGATATTTTATATGATGGCCACATTTCCCAGAATATGGCATATGTCAACAATATCTGCTTCCCTGTTTGATTTACTAATCAGTTCTTATATTTATTTGTGTGTCTATTTGAAATGACTGTTTTGTGAATTCAAGCTTCAGGTTCCTTGGAATTTAAAAGGTTGGTGCTTCCTTTGAGGTTTTTGCCATTCCTACATGTATTTTCACATGTAACAACATTTTAACAGACATTTTCTATTCTAACATACATGCAAGAATGATAAAACCCCTTTTATCTTTTTGCATTTTCTTAGGTATATATTGCTACCTTCCTGGAACTTCTAGTAACAATAATGGGACTTTTCTTCCTTTGCTTGTCTGCTTGTTTTAATTAGGCAGATCATAATATTTTAATACAGATGCAGCTTTCCAAAAAAAAAAAAAAAAAAAACCAGTCCTGAATGAATCTGCCCCTGGACAGATAAAGAAACATTCTTTCTTCACCAACTGATGTTGGGTAGCTTCCCAGCTTTTGTGCAGCTCTTGTGCAGTTTCTCATTCAAACAGGTTGAAGGCTGAGTATTGCTGGTACGTTTGCCCTGCCTCATTTGCCTTCAGCCCTGCCCACCCCTGATAGGTGACCCTTAAAAGCTCCTCCAAACTAGAATTTGGCCCTTGGCATGAAAGGAGACCAACACCATAATCTAGGTTATACCCCATTGTCCTTTGCTGATGCACATGAATATGATTTTTGCAAAGCTATTTTCCTACCATTAAAAGCATAACCATATAAAACAGGCCATGTGAATGCAAAACCCATGACACAATAACACTCTAAGCAACAATGATACTTTTCAATCAAAGCACAGCTAAAGCCAAGTCCACCTAAACAGGCAGAAGGACTGAGTGCAGGATGCCTGGAGAATGTGATGTGGTGAATGTCAGAACCACCCCAGCAGTTCCTTCCAGGAGCACAGGTGGGCGCATGATAGGTGAACTGAGAGGTGCCATTGCTCACATGCTGAAGAACAGGACTCCTTGTTGTATAAAGAGCTCTGTTTCCAGTAGAGGCTGGTGGGCTATGTGTGCCCTCTCTGAACTTTAGAGGAGCTGCTCATGGTACTGAAGCCAAGCCACAAAATGGGCTCAGCACCATGGGTTGTTCCACAGGGCCAGAAGGGCCTTGCTGAATGGGGTGATCTGTGGTTTGAGGGGCATGGGAACCCCTGTTCCCCAAGACTGGGTGCACAGATCTCCCATGAGCAGAGCCCTTCAGCTCATGGAGAGCAGATTCTGGATCCAAGCCTGAGGTTTGGTCCCTGACAAGACCCTTTTCTGGAATGTTTACTTGCGTTTGCAACTCCACCAAATAGGATATAGAAAGAACCTTGGATCAAGGTTCAGGCATTCTGCAACGCTGTCATGGCTACTGTTAAACAAGTCAATGCCACAACCAGAATGAACCCTAAACAAATTTAATAAAGGGGTCTTGCTGCTTGTACTTGTATCCAGTTATTAATACATTTTCTCTTTCTAACAGTGTGATTCTCCATTGCCCTCATCCTCCAAATAATGGCTCAGACATCCCACTGCCTACTGCATAACTCCTTGGAACCCTGCAGGTGCTGCTTTGTGATCCTTGGAAGAAGTGAAGTGTTTAAGTCCTAATTATAAGTTTAAATTGCAGAGACACAAGCAGGAAATTGGATCACTGCCACACAGAAACTATCCAGTGCCTGAGAAGTGGGGTAGAAGCAGGAATGTGCAACTCAGCAAAACATACCTTCATCCACGTTCGATTCCTTCTCAAGGCATGTTCCAAGGCATGTCGAAATCAGATTGCAAGCTGTGCATCCCCACCCTATACACACCTTCCTCATTTCTTCCTACTTTTGTTTGCTTGACTTTCCAAATGTAAGTAGCGATTTTTAAAGGATATACATTTTCTCCCCTTGATTAGAGGAAATTTGTGTGCATTTTTTCAAAAGTATGCACAAGCATATTTCCAGTGTGTACATTATTTGCACACTCTGGTTTTGTTCCATCAATCACAAGGCTGAAAATCTACAGACCTCAATCACAGATGATGCTCAGATCTGTTTTTCGCTCCAGAGGATGTGACCTGGATACATCTCAGTCAAAGCATCAAAGAGATTTAAAAATGTATATAAATCCATCAAATTTTAAAAGCGAAATGAAGTTAATTTCTTATACATTCCTATAGAGTACTGGCTGACTTCCACCTTGTTCTGTCCTATTCCCTCATCATGTTACAATGGGCTATTTTTACAGCACACCTCTCAGGTTTCTTTTAGCATACAGGAAACTCAGATTCGTTCTTCGGTTCAGTCCTCCTCAATCAGCTCACTGAACACAATGTCAGCTACTTGGCCTTTGTGTTCTCACCCCATTCGCAATTCCTGAAGAAAAGTCAGCTTCTGCAAATGACAGGATAGCCAGTGCAATTTAGGAGTCTTAAAAATGGTCCCAAGCAACATCAGGGGAATCATAAGGCTCCCTTCTTACCAGTGGAGCTTATCATATAATACATATTACAGCTGCTCCAGAAGCATTGCATTAACACGATTTTTCCCAGGTCTTTTGCTTCGCAAAATCCCCTCCCTATAAATAAAATCACTGCTGATGTGCAATACCGAGATGTTTTATTTTGAGTCCCATAACTCAAAAGATTTCAAGATCCCTGGGATATGAATATACTTGTGGTGGTGCTGCTGCTCTTTTAGAAATATGAGCCTTTGCAACAGTTACAAAAACCTATGCTCTTCCATGGCAATACAGAACTTCATAAATCTTATTAATGGATTTCTGGATACGTGGCATCTGTGTTTGGCTATTATATTAATAGTCCTGCAGCAATATTACATTTAGGAAGTTGGAGTGATGCATTTCAGACTTGTTCTCAGAATCTGATGAACAACTGGGACATCTTTCTGAATCGTGCCTTTTCTTCATTTCAAACTAATGCCTGAGTGAAATGTGTTCAGCCAAACAGAGCGAGATAGATGTGGTTGATTGAAGCTTTTGTTATCTCTAAGTTGAAATATTTGTAACTTCTATTTTTGGTTCATACTGATTGTACTATTCAAAATTTGCAACTTTCTTTAGCTAATGAAACAGAAATATTTAACACAACTATGTTATTTAATCCTCCACTCTTGCTCTTTTTAAAGCCCTGAATTTGTCTAGCATAAAAATGTGTGATCATTTTCGTACTGTGAGCACTTCTTTGAACTTTTTTTCCTTCCACCACCCCTCCAGCCAGTACGCAATTGCTCCATTATCTAAGTGACTATCAAATTCTGATGACACTTCAATTTAGTCAACAACAACAACGAAAGACCTGTTTGCTGGCAAATGAAAAATGGCTGCTCTCATCACATGGTATCATTAGTGCTCTTGGTGCCTGGACAAGAAACCCCTGCCTGGACAACATTATTCAGTTTGGGTGACCATTCAGTTGGTTTTCAATGGCAACAGCCACAAAGACAGACAGGGCAATCCTACAGCCTGACCATGCTGACAACTGTATGCTGTGGTGGTCACATCAGCCGAGCTTACTCAGGATCCCGTGCACCACCAGCATCAAAAGCAGGAGAACAGGGACAGAACAACCTCATCAGCCATTCCCATGGCAACAGAACAAATTTGCACCAATCGCAGAACAGCAGATGGTGCCCCTGTAGAGGGAACCAATCTAAACATAGCCAAGAGGAAGGCAACATCTCCTTACCCTCCCACACTGATGCATCGCCTCTGGCCAATGGTGGCATGCTCCCTACCAGGGCAAGGGAAGGCTGCCTGAACACTTCCTTTCTCTTCAGCAATCATGCACACAAATCAATTTATTATCCTGGACATTAGCAAAGCGCCTCTTGTTTCTGAGAAATATTCTCAGCTTCTTAATTCTGTGAATGCCATTTGAAAAATGTGGGTTTTTTAAAGTGCACTTTGAAATGGGCACTTTACCAAAGGAAAATAGAAGCACTTTCACACTTCAGTCAATGCACAATCTGCACAAAAACAGGCACTTTTCCTATCCAAACAACTGCTTCACACTAAAAAAAGGCAAAAATAACAAAGCTGTTCCTAAGCTTTTCTATATATTTCCTGAGCAGTTTCCCTATACAATAGGGCCCAATACAAATCCTAAGAACTTGCCAGCCCAAAGGAAACTTGCACAGATAGAGACAAAAGAAGAGCTGTCGGCCTCCCTCTTTTGTGCTCAACCTCCTGACAACCCAGAGGGTATTTTCAAGGAGCCAAACATGGCGGCTTCTCTGACCTGTAAGGGAGGGAGAAGTGCCCACAGGAATGCACCAAGGACCCCATTAACTGAGTCTCACTGTGGCCTCAAAGGCTGGGACAGGACAGGATAGGAGAACTCGCGGGGGCAGTTACAACCTTACAGGATGTGTCTGCTTCACCAAGGGACCAGTCCCGTCATATGAGCACAAACACTCCATGGAGCTCTCCACTGAAACAATAACAACATTCATGTTGACGTCTTATTGAACTCATTCTCATTTCAGCCAGGATTGCTCTAATATCTTGCCTGGACAGAGCCCATTTGCTTTTAGTCATTTGAAGGTGAAAAAATATGACAACTCTAGAAGGTTTTTTTCTTTAAATTGTCATCTTTCAACCCTTTTCTGAAATGCGTCCCACAGCTGTGCATTGCCATTGTTAGTGGCATTCACCATTAGAAGTATTCATTCCAAAATGCCTATCTCTGACATATACAGTAAATTTTAGCCTTTCATTCTGGATGCAGTTGTGAGAACCGCACATGCATTTATTTCTTAATCATAATGTTGATATATTTAATTTGGTTTCTATACGTTTATTATCTTTAAATTGATTTCTTTATTTCTGTGCTGCCCAATGACCAAACCCTTAAACCATTCACATATAAACACAGAATCTCACAGTTAAAACACACAATTGAAAACAGTTTCCAATTTTCCTTGCATGTATCTATTCTAGTACCAAGTCTACCTTTGCAATTCTACTGTGATCCCAGAAGTTGTTCTGCAATTTAATCATCCCATTTTGGAATGGTCTGTTTTTAAGAGAGGCCAAAAGAAGCGTGGGTATGCACTGAAGTAGAATCTGGGAGTTGCTAAGGAGTGCTAGGAGAATGGACAAGAGGAACCCGCTGGTCCCTTGGCTGGAAGAGTAAGAATGAGCTGATTGCAAAGCCCATGACCAGGCTGTGATGAAGATACAATTTGATTCAAAATTGGCAGGGGATAATCCTGTCTAGAAAGGACTAAGCAAATGTAAACAGGAGGGAAGAGTCAGAAGTCTAGGTAAATAACCCAGAAGTAATGGAATTGATAACATACAGAGGAAAGGGATAAGTAGATTAAGAGCACGATCCTATGGCTTGCAGATGCTGGCTGTCAAGACATGGAAAAAGGTAGGGTCCTCTCTGCATCCTCAAAAAGCCAAGAAGGCATTTTCATGGAATTCCAGAGACTGCAGAGGTGAAGGAGGAACAAGATGGTACTTCAGCTCCTCTTCCTTGCAAGGAGGAAGAAAACATTTAGATGGATGAAATTGGCCATTTAAATGTTCTCGAGGGCAAGACAGGAATGGAATCAGTCCTCACCTCCACACCTTTTCCTGCACTCAGTCAGAAACCCATAACCTTCCATGGTGAGGGCACCTGGACAGGACTGTGACCTAAATTTCCTAATTAAAAGACAGAACTTAATAAAACAATGGCTACAAACTAAGAACATGAGGGAATTTTACTGACTGATCTAAGTGACCCCTCCTTACTCCAAAGAAGAAATGAGGGAGTCAAAAATATAACCTTATATCTAACCTGGCAATCATCTCACAACATTGGCCATGCACCTTTGCCTTCAATAAAACAGTGGTGGGAATGAACATGCGAGATGAGAAATGAGGCAGGTGTATGTTCACAGGTTTGAATTTCTTCTTGAGAAAAGGGTTCCTTGCCCCACACTTTTGCTTTTCCATGCACTATGCAATGCATAGGGCCTTTTGTTTTCTTAAAGACTCAAGAAGTAACTACATGAATGAGTTCTATTTGCAGCCTTTTTATCTGAACTTGTAAATTGATGAGACTTAACCCACAGCATGGTATCTGTTGGTATCTGTTCTATCTTTGTATCTGTTCTATCTTTCATGTCATCAAAGTATTCTAAGTGTGTCCAAGGGTACATCAGTACCAAGCATCAAAGAGTACACACTCAGAGGCAAATACAGCAAAACATCTTGTGCCCATCAAGGATCTGAGGGGTTGGGACACTCATTCTTCACAGGTAAAGTTGTAACACTAGATCTATACACAAAAATTTTCACTTAGAAATCCATGTTTCTTTTTTAAGGAACTGACCAACAAATGGAACACAGTTTCCTGAGGGAAGAAATGCTTCACAAGGTATTCTAGCTGTTCTGTTTTTCTAATAAAGCAGATTTTTTTTTTCCAGGATGGCAATTCCAACCCTGTGGAGAACAGAAAACATGTGGGATTTTCTGCTTTTTATTCCTCTCTTTAATCCCTTTCCTGTGAAAGGTTAATACAAAAATTACATTGCTACACAATGGACTGCAATCTCTCCTTTGAATCTATAAAAAGTATTGAGCAATGGGTTAAAAAAAGTTCCTAAAAATGTGTGTGAGAAAGAAAGAGAAGCTGCAAGAGAGAGTGAATAATACTCATATAACACCAATAAATGCAGAGGTTAACTTTTAATGCTGATGATAGCTTGCTTGAATAACGCAAATAAATTCTAGCTATTGCTTTTCATTTTTTATATTTACTGGTCTTCATTTACCTTTGCATTTTGCAGAGCAGGTGCACCTGTATTTCATCTTGACATCAAATACAGTTTATGGCTGCTTGCTAAGGAAGAGAATGCCTCGGCAGCCACCTTGAGTTGACCTTCCAGGAGAAATCAAGTGAGCAAGAGAAGCTGCAGCAGCGAGCTGCATCCTCCGACTCCCCTTCCAAGGGCAGCTTACAGGGCCACTCAGGGAAAACGGATGGCAGCTTCTTACTGGGTGGTGATGAGCAAGCTTCCTTCACAGCAATGTCTCACCTCAGAGATGGAGCACGTATTAGAACCACCAGTTCTTGGAAGACACCTCCATTACTAAAGTGTCCAGGTTTCCAGGTTTTTCTTCCAGGAAGAAGTACTGCATCAATGCCATGACTCTCCTATAGCAAGTCATTTTGGATTTTACAAAACTTTGGCATCAGTGACCCATAATTCTTGCTGGGCATTCATGCTTCAGGATGGCAAAATGGACGTGTGCTCCTGTGCCATTTGTCAGCAAGCAAAAGCAACCAACTGGAAAGCTGCGGGGGTGTTCTACAGTCCCTCCCTGTTTTGCCAACACCCTGGAAAATTCTTTCCTTGAGGTGGGATCTATTGGCAAATAAGGCACATTTTCTTCCCTGTGAAGCATTGCTCTCTACCCAGACAACAGCAATGTATAATTGCGCAATACATGCTCCATTTGCCTGATGCATTCAGGCTGTGTACTGAGTGCTGCAATCCAAGATTAGTTTTTGGTGGAAGCTTCCCTTTATCTTGGAGGTGAATCTTTGGTTGCTGTTGGCTCACCTGCTCCGGACTGATGGACAAACTGAGCTCACCAATGCATCTTGGGAACAGCATTTGTGCTCCTATGTCAGTTTTCAGCAGGATGTTTGGTGTCCCTTTTAGCCCAGGCAAAAGTTACTTATGATAATGTCCCACACTCTTACACCTCTCAGACTTTCTCCCATCAATCTCATGTATTACATCAAGTGCTTCCCCCCTATGCTTCTGGCTTAGTGCCAGCATTAGAGGAGTTAAGCGCAATTCATCTATTACAGAAGCAGTTGGAAAGGGCTAAATTGGATTACAAAGTCGTTGCTGATGCTCATTTCCAGAAGGGCATGGATCTGCCAGTGAGAGACAGCATGTGTCTATCTCCTTTCTTACTATCTCAGTAGGAAGCTCCTTGCCCAAGACTTAGTGCCATTTCAAACTGTGGCACAGATCAGCTGTGTGGCAGTCAAGTTGCTGTTGTCCCCATTCATGAGTCTTCACCCTGTTGCTCACCAGCCTCAACTTTCACTTGTGGTTACTGGGATTTCTCACAGCTTACTTTCTCTTCTGCCTCCCATCATGGTGGAGCAGGAGAACAAGTTTGAAGGAGCTGATATCCTGGCTTTCAGTTCTGTCATGGCCATTAGCATTATCACTTGAAAGGGCTTTGGTCCTGAGGTATGCGCTGAAGAGCCAGTGAAACATCTGCATGTCCCCCATGTGATTCATTGTTTTCACAACTGATGCCCTTGGAAGCCTGGGCTAAAATAAAGCCTGAGAAGGAGGGGGAACATGGGAGCAGGGATGATGTAGGGGATTGGGCTCACTTCTCCCAACATACAGCATTCCAAAGTGGGCAGCTCAGACTCTGAATCTGAACTGGAAGAAGAGGCAGGGTCTGAATGGTTAGGTGAAATGTCAGGGCTAAGAAGCCACAAGATAAGCAGCTGCTGAGAACCAGGCCACCTGTGGATAAGAGAAGGCATTGGGGAATGGTGAGGTCAGAAAGGAAAGGGTATACCTTAATCAGCCCAGTCCTTCAACACCAGATCAAACAAACAGGTCGCTTAAATATCGTCCATTCTGCCTGCTCTCTGTCTCATAAGCACCATGCACCTCCTTGAGGGTAGAGCCAACTCTTTTTGGTGGGGAATACAGGAGAAGAATTAAGTTTGGAATCAATCTCCGAAATAACCAGAATTTACTATACTATCAGAAGGATAATTAACTTGGTGGGTATTTCTTGTTAATGGCATTTATGTTACTCACTCTGTCATAGAACGATAGAATAGTAGAGTTGGAAGGGGCCATGAAGGCCATCAAGTCCAACCCCCTGCTGTTGCAGGACACCAAGTTACACCATCCCATTCAGATGGCTGTCCAGTTTCTTTTTGAATGTCTCTAGTGTGGGTTTTCCTGATGTCCAGCCTGAATCTGGGTTGTCACAACTTGAATTTATTATTCCGTGTCCTGCATTCTGGCATCAGCATGAAGAGATCTTGAGCTTCTTCTTTGTGACAGCCTTTGAGATACTTATAGAGGGATGGCCATTTTAACTTAATGAAAAACTGTAGGTGTAAGCTTCTCATTTTGATCTCCCAGAAAGAGAAAAGGGGAGAGGCTAGGGGACGAGTGAGGCCAGTTCCTGACATGCCACAACAATGCTGCTAACAGTGGTTTTTTGTGGTGAATCATCCTTGCCAAAGCCTTACAAGTACTGAACAGGTGGACTGATGCAATTGTAACTAATCTTGCCCTCACATCTTGTCACTGGGAAGGAATGTAGGCATCCCACCACCTGATTCTGTTATATCTCCATCATCAGCAGTGAAGTAAGATTCATCTGACTTTCCAATCAGCTTTGGTATGTTGAATGCAGAAAGGACACCTTCTTGTCCATCACCTTAGCCTTTAAGGAGTCTTAGGTAAGTCTTGAATATAAGACCATGCAGCTGTTCCCAGTGTCAGCTCCAGGGCATAAGCTTCCGACATCGATAACTGGAGCACCAGGACTAGGGCAGTAGGTGTTGGATGGAGGTCTTGGCAAGATGCAGCAGAGCCAGAGGTACAAATGAAGTCAGCTACACAGAAGGGCCGGATATTATCTAAGTTTGCCATGATGAGAAGAATGGGATCAGATACCTAGCAAAAGTGTGGTAGGACCAAAGGCAAAGGCAGAGTCAGGAGCATGCAGAATTCAAGTCACAGATGAAGATGTGGGAGGACTGGAAGCAGCAGCCAGAGGAAGAACACAAATCAGCCACCACAAAGACTCGTGTTCTGGCCAAGCGAGGCAGGGCTGAGATGCCTTTTAGAGCACCTCCCATGGCTTCCAGCTGGTTCCCATGATCATGATGGTTCTAATCCCTTCGGGCAGCTCAAGTCTGATACCAATTCATTTAGTAGAAGCAAGATGACCCAAGTCACCTGCTCTAACCACCCACTGGGGGGACATGCCCCTCTGCAGATCCTGCAGACTTTAATTGTACCCTAAATATGTTCAGGAGCAGCTTATGGAAAGATTATCTTAATTTGATAAGTTGATCTTTACAGCAGTGCCCCAAAGGCTGCAAAGATCCATAGTAACGTAAGATGTGAGAAGAAACTAAGGAGGACAAGGTGAGGGGGGTGAGGAAGAAACAAGAAGGAGCTACACCAGCTGCGAGAACAAGAGGAATAGTATCTCCTGAGAACTGCCTTTGCACACACATGCATACAAAGTACATTGCTTTAATGAAACATCTTAGAAGCTGAGCATAGCCTGAAATAGTACAAGATCAAAGGTTATGGTTCTCTGATACATTATTGGCAATTTAAGGAACGACAACATTTTTTTAAACTTTCCTTAATGAGCTACAGTGAAAGTTGACTATGCAAATGACGTGTCCACCTACAGTCATTCATCAAGAGGCATATTCTGCTGATTTAATTGAAGAACATTAATTGGACCTTAATGATTTTTTTCCTAGATGCTGCTGTGAGGCACTTTTACAAAGCATAAAAAGTCAATATTTTTGAGATGCTAATGACCATCTGATGGTACGAAAACAATATTCCCCATAAAGCAGATAGAGATATGATTGATTTACTGTTCTGAATATTCTGCAAAGAACACTTTCAGCTCTCAGTCATTCTACTTTCCTATAATTTTCCAGTGATGGAGACCAGCTGGCCTGGCCAGTGTCAAGAAAATTAAAAGCACACAGGTAAAGACATCACTTTGGTGTGGGGGAGAAGACATTTGCAGCTCCCTACTGGAAAACAGATTTAAGGCACAAATGAAAAAGCAAAATTAGTATCTCTTATTTATACAGAGAAGGTCACAGTGCACATTCAACACCATCCCACATCTGCCACGAAGGACATACGAGCATAAGGGCAGCCGTGTTGACCAAGCCAAGGGTCTCTCTTGTCTGGCATTCTGTTCACACAGTGACCAATTTGCTGCTTGTGGGAAGCCACATGCAGGGCACTAACGCAACAGCACTCTGTTGCTCATGTTCCCCAGTAAGGCATGCTTCCTTTGATTTTGGATTTCGGTGTGTCTGTGTGTGCGCACACGTGCACGAGCTTGTGCGTGAGTTAGTGAGTGATCCCTCATTGCTAGTAAGTCATTGACAGCCATATCTTCCATGAATTTGTCTGAGTCCCTTTTAAAACCAGCCAAATTGGTGACTATCACTAAGTCCTGTGGTCGCAAATTCCACAGTTCAGTGACCTGTGCAGAGTCTCCCAACTTGGTTCTAGCATCATGGCACAAGGAAAAATGTCTCCCTATCCACTTCCATTGCACCGTAGATATTTTTCTACTATTCCATCATGTTCCCTCTTGCTTGTTTTTTCCCTAAGCAGTTACTCTTTCTCAAAGGGATAGATGCTCCAACCCTTAATCCTTTTAGTGGTCCTTTTCTACACCTTTTCCAGTTCCACAATAACATATTTGCAGTGTGATGGCCAGCTTCATGACAAGATATTTGAGAGTTTGCGGTGATGCACACTCAACAGAGAACCACAAAGAAAGGAGATCAGCTGCTCATCTCTGCCCCATTGTAACCATACTCTCCTCTGCTCTCTTCATCATTCAAAGGAGAATTTATGTATCAAATTATGCTGTTTGTGACAGATATTGTACTTGAACTGAATCACAGAGCAGCTTTTAAAGTGAACCCCGAGGGAAAGCTGACAGGATCTGAGAAGCATCTGGGATGGGTTAAATCATCCCTAGAGTATGAAAATGAAACGGTTTCTAATTGCTCAAATATAGAAGGGAAGGAAATAGGCTGTGAGTGTAAGGCAAAACATGATAGCTAATAAAAGAGTTCTAAGTGCAGAAGTCAACTGTGTCAGATACACCTGGGGAGAGGTACCATGTATAGGTGTTTCTGTGCAAATGCTAGAAGTTTCCAAGACAAAATGTGTGAGTTTGAGTGCCTGGTTTTAAAGAAGTTAGATATACTGGGTATTCTGAAAAGCTGGTGGAATGAGGTGAACTAGTGGGATACGGTCGTCTCTGGATAAACTTCCTGTAAACTCTGCAGGAAGGATGGGAAAGGCACCCTGGAGGAGGTGTTTCTCAAAGCTCAAACTAGAAGACCTAAAAGGAGCAGGCATTCACAGAAGAGCTGTGAATGGCAATATTGGTGGATCTAGAGCTGGAAAAGAAAAACACGGAAGCCTTCCAATCAGGAATTGTTGAAGTAACGGGAGACTTTAGTTACTCCCATTTTAACTGGGAAAATACAGTACATGTTCCAGTCACAACAGAGAGGCTAAATTTCTGATGCCCTAAATGTTTGTGCCCAAGAACAGTTGCTCATTTAATTGATCAGAGGGGAAGCAATCTCAAATTTTATCCTAAATTGTGTCACCCAGGGTTAATATGGGATGTTGCTGAACCAATTATAAATAGTGACCACTATACTATCAGATCTGAGGTGTGTGTGCGTGAAACTGCCAAGAAAATCCAACATAGTCACATTTAGCTCCAAAAGAAGTAATTTCTCTAAACTGAGGGATTCAGTAAAAAGAAAGCTGGAGTCTTAAATCCCCTCAAAATGCTTACAGGTCACTCAAATGTACAGCAACAGGTTAGGAAAGGTAGCACCAAGTCTAAGAGGCCACCGGGATGCTTAACAAGCAGTGTGAAGTTGTTTGAGAATGCCAAGTAAACTTGTGGACAGGTATGATCCAGTAGACATTGTTTATCTGTGCTTCCAAAAGGCTTTTGACAAAGTCCCTTAGCAAAGGCTCCTGAGCAAATTTAGCAGGCATAGAATGAGAGCAGAGGTCCTCTTACAGACCAGTAACTGATTAAGGACAGGAAGCAATGAGGAGCAAGAAATGGTAATGTCTCCAGATGGGGTGACATAACCAGCAGAGTCCCACAGGGAACTTTAGTATGCCCAGTAATTATTCATGAATGATTTGGAATTAGAAGTGAGCAACAAAGTGGCCAGATTTGCAGATGATAACCAACAATTTAGGGTGTATGCATGTGTGTGTGCTTTTAAGGATAGCAGGAAAATCCAAAAGTATCTCTCCAAACTGGGTGACTAGGCATTCGTTTGGCATATGGTTTGATGTATGCAAATGTAAAGTAATGCATGTTAAGCAGGGGATGGGGGTGTTTAAGCTGATGAGATATGAGCTAGGTTGGGGTGGAGAGCTCTGGGTTGAGAATTGTCAACCCAGGGTGCAGATTCTGTTAGGAAAATAGCTAATTCTATGTTGAGAGTAGCTAAGAACATACTTGAAAATATCATGGCCAACTGCCCTTATAAAAATCTATGGTATGACCATACCATATTTTGTTCCGTACACCTTAAAATAAGGATACTGTGTGATTGGAAAAGTGCAAGAAAAGGGCAATTAAAATGATCAAGAGGCCAGAGCAACTCCTCTATGAGGAAATGTTGCAACATCTGGGATTGTTAGAAAAAATAATAGGAAACATAAAAGAAGTGTAAAAAATGGACATAGAGACACTTCTCTCTCTCTCTCTCTCTCTCTCTCTCTCTCTCTCTCTCTCTCTCTCACACACACACACACACACACACACACAGAGAGAGAGAGAGAGAGAGAGAGAGAGAGAGAGAGAGAGAGAGCGCGCGCGCGCGCGCGCGCGCGCGCACGCTGAGGGTCAAAAGTATCAGAGTCAATTTGCCTATGAATACCGGTTGCTGGGGAACATGGATGAGAGAATGCTTTTGCACTTCTGTCCTACTTGTGGGTTTTCCATAGGCAGCTGTTGGCTGCAGTGTGAATAGAACACTTATTCTGTTCTTACAGGCAAAAACAGGGAGCAATAAAAATTGCTTCTTTTTCCATAGAATGGTCTATGAATGCTAAACATGTTGAGCAGAGGACTCCAAAATGCAGTCATTGCTCAGAAGTTTTCCTTAGAAGCTGTATTACTCAAATATATCAAAATTTAATTTCACACAATGTTTGGTATACTACTTTTCTTTTTTCCATGCTATGTTCGATGAAATATTCCCCATGCTTGAATACGTGGTTATATAAACTGTCTGCATCATAAACAGCTTGAGGATTTCACTGTGTCTGTATTTTTAAATGAACTGACCTGATTCACACTTCCTGAATAAATATGGGGATTGAAACATAGTTATTCTTGTTCTTTCACACTTCTTTGAGTGTTGTGATACAGTTCTCAGCAAAAAAACAGTATATAAAATGTGTACTTTGATTAAAACATGTACAAAGTTGTATAGATTCGGATAAATGTATGTAGCATAGTTCTATTTAGGTAAAATGCATAAAAACGTTTTTGTTTGTTTGCTTTTAAAAAAACTAACCACACAGAAAAATGTTAAAATACTGAGAATTTTTATTGTTGCTGTTGTTTAAATTGCAGGATGCTGCAGAAATGGAATGGAGTAGATTTATGAACAGAAGGAACAGGTATGGTCTAGAAATAGACTGATCTGTACAGCTGAGCAAACAAAAGATTTTCATGATTGCCAAAATCACCTCGAAACTCAACTGATTTTCTGTGTTCAGTTGTGCTCTGTTTTTGGTTTAGTTCAAAAAAGAAAACCACATATACTGAACTAGGAAATATACAGTTTTTAAAAGAACAGTCTAACAATTCCCAGACTGTAAATTGTCTTTAGCATATCTGGTGCTGGCCAAAGTCTAAATGTACTTTTGCAAAGCAGAGACAGAGCAAACCTACAGCAAAAGCTGCAGAGATTATTAAAAACCTAAAAGGACTGACCAGGTCATATGATCAGGGATCAGGAGATAAATTGGTGTGAAAATGTCTATTGTATAGATTGTTGGTGGTTGTGGTGAAGTCATGTCCGACCCATTGCGACCCCATGGTCAACATTCCTCCAGGCCTTCCTGTCCTCCCCCATCTCCCAGAGTGCACTTAAGCTCACACCACCTGCTTCTGTGACTCCATCCAGCCACCTCATCCTCTGCCCTCCCCTTCTTCTTTTGCCATCTGTTGTTCCCAGCATTAGGCTCTTCTTCAGGGACTCCTTCCTTCTCATTATGTGGCCAGAGTATTTGAGTTTCATCTTCAGGATCTGGCCTTAAAAAGAGTCAGGGCTGATCTCCTCTAAGACTGACCGGTTTGATCGCCTTGCGGTCCAAGGGACTTGCAGGAGTCTCCTCCAGCACCACAATTCAAAGGCCTCAATTCTTCAGTGCTCAGTCTTTCTTATGGTCCAACTTTCACAGTCATCCATTGCAACTGGGAAAATCATAGCCTTGACTATACGCACTTTTGTTGGCAGGGTGATGTCTCTGCTTTTTAGTATGCTGTCTAGATTTGCCATAGCTTTCCTCCCCAGGAGCAAGAGTCTTTTAATTTCTTGGCTGCAGTCCCCATCTGCAGTGATCTTGGAGCCCAGGAAAATAAAATCTGTCACTACCTCCATTTCTTCCCCATCTATTTGCCAGGAAGTGATAGGACCAGATCCCATGATCTTAGTTTTCTTAATGTTGAGTTTCAAACCAACATTTGTGCTCTCCTCCTTCACCCACATCAAGAGGTTCTTTGTTCCTCTTCACTTTCTGCCATTAGAGTGGTATCATCTGCATATCTGAGGTTGTTGATATTTCTCCCAGCAATCTTAATTCCAACTGGTGATTCATCTAGCCCTGCCTTTCTCATGATGTGCTCTGCATATAAGTTAAATAGGCAGGGTGACACTATACAGCCTTGCTGAACATCTTTCTCAATTTTGAACCAATCAGTGGTTCCGTGTCCAGTTCTCACTGTTGCTTCTTGACCTGCATATAGGTTTCTCAAGAGACAAATAAGATGGTCTGGTACTCCCATCTCTTTAAGAACTTGCCACAATTTGTTGTGATCCACACAAACAAAGGCTTTAGCATTGACTGCTTTAGTCAATGAAGCAGAAGTAGATGTTTTTCTGGAACTCCCTAGCTTTCTCCATGATCCAGCATATGTTGGCAATTTGAACTCTAGTTCCTCTGCCTCTTCGAAATACTTCTGATAGTTCTTGGTCCACATACTGCTGGAGCCTAGCTTGTAGGATTTTGAGCATAACTTTGCTAGCATGTGAAATGAGTGCAGTGGTGCGGTAGTTGGAACATTCTTTGGCATTGCCCTTCTTTGGAATTGGAATGTAAACTGACATTTTCCAATCCTGTGGCCACTGTTGAGTTTTCCAAATTTGCTGGCATATTGAGTGTAGCACTTTTACTGCATCATCTTTTAAGATTTTGAATAACTCAGCTGGAATACTGTTGCCTCCACTAGCTTTGTTGTTGCTCAGACTTCCTAAGGCCCATTTGACTTCACATTCCAGGATGTCTGGCTCGAGGTCAGTGACCACCCCGTCGTGGTTATCAGGGACATTAAGCTCTTTCTTGTATAATTCTTCTGTGTAATCTTGCCACCTCTTCTTAATCTCTTCTGCCTCTGTTAGGTCCCTGCCATTTTGGTCCTTTATCATGCCCATCTTTGCATGAAACGTTCCCTTCATATCTCCAATTTTCTTGAAGAGATCTCTGGTCCTCAATTCTATTGTTTTCTTCTGTTTCTTTGCACTATTCATTTAAGAAGGCATTCTTATCTCTTCTAGCTATTCTCTGGAATTCTGCAGTCAATTGGGTGTATATTTCCTTTTCTTCCTTGCCTTTCGCTTCCCTTCTTTTCTCAGCTATTTGTAAAGCTTCCTCAGACAGCCATTTTGCTTTCTTGAATTTCTTTTTCTTTAGGATGGTTTTAGTTGCTGCCTCTTGTACAATGTTGCGAACCTGCATCCATAGTTCTTCAGGCACTCTATCAGATATAATTCCTTTAATCTATCTGTCACCTCTACTGTATATTCATCAGGGATATGATTTAGGTCATACCTGAGTGGCCTAGTGCTTTTCCCTACTTTCTTCAATTTAAGCCTAAATTTTGCAACAAGAAGCTCATGATCTGAGCCACAGTCAGCTCCTGGTCTACTTTTTACTGACTGTATAGAGTTTCTCCATCTTTGGCTGCAGAGCATATAGTCAATCTTATTTCTGTGTTGACCTTCTGGTGATGTCCATGTGTAGAGTCATCTCTTGGGTTGTTGGAAAAGAGTGTTTGCTATGATCATCATATTCTCTTGACAAAATTCTACCAGCCTGTGCCCTGCTTCATTTTGTACTCCAAGGCCAAACTTGCCTGTTTATTCTGGTTATCTTTTGGCTTCCTACTTTAGCATTCCAATTCCCCATGATGATAAGGACATCATTTTTTGGTGTTAATTCTAGAAGGTGTTCTAGGCCTTCCTAGAACTGGTCAACTTCTGCCTCTTCAGCACCAGAGCTGGGGCATAGACTCGGACTACTATGATGTTGAATGGTTTGCCCTGGATTCGAACTGAGATCATTCTGTCATTTTGAAGATAGTATCCCAGTACTGCTTTTTCTACTCTTTTATTGACTGTGAAGGCTACTCCATTTCTTCTGAGGGATTCTTGCCTGCAGTAGTGTACCTGATGGTCATCTGAATTAAATTCACCCATTCCTGTCCATTTTAGTTCACTGATTCCTAAGATGTCGATGTTCAATCTTGTCATCTTGTTTGACCACATCCAGCTTGCCTTGATTCATGGATCTTATAGATCTTTACAGCATCGGGCTCTCCTTTTACCACCAGATACATCTGCAATTGAGTGTCCTTTTGGCTTTGACCCAGTCGCTTCATTCTTTCTGGTGCTACTAGTACAAGCCCTCTGCTCTTCCCCAGTAGCATATTGGACACCTTCTGACCTGAAGGGCTCATCTTCCGGCATCATATCTTTTCGCCTTTTGGTACTGTCCATGGGGTTTTCATGGCAAAGATACTGGAGTGGGTTGCCATTTCCTTCTGCAGTGGATCACATTTTGTATATTGCATAGATATTATGTTTAAAACTAAAGAAGGAATCCAACTTATACAATTGCACCCTTGACAAGAATATAAAGAATTAAATATAAAAAGAGCAGATGGACATGTTCTTCTAAGGTGAAAGAGGGCTTGGGAGGTGTGCCAGGCCATGATGCTTTTTATTTCATTGCATTTCCTTAAAAAGAGAAGTGCCCCTGTACTACAATAGAAACAGTTTATAGGGTCAGGACATATTTTCACAGTTTCTTTCTTTCTCTGCACTGACTGAATGACAATTATGATGCATACATTTTAGGTTATATTGAACAGCTAGTACTGTGTACATGGCTAACAGCAGAATTCCAGGCAGGCTGACTCAAAATTAAATACTGTTGAGTTCAGCCATGTACAGGTCTGAAGCCTAAGAGACTAGACTGTTCACCAGTCCCAGTTTGACTGTTGGATTGGACCTGATGGTCTTCTGGCCACTTCCAACTCTACTGTTCAATGATTCTATAATTCTCTGCCCTGAATTCACTAGCTGGCTAAGTGATAGTCCATGGCTAAGCCACTCTCTCTCAGCCTTGCCCCCCAACTTTCCTATCTGAGGGATAATCATATAGTCTTACATCACAGCAAGATGCTGAAACATTTTTATCTTATGTTGAGGACCACATTTCCTTGTTAGCAATCTGTCTCAGGCTGCAGGTTGGTGGTGAGCACAGCAGAAACCAGCAGTGGACTGGACCAGAGCCAAAATGGATGGATCACCTCTTTTTCTTTCTGCCCATCCTTACTCTTTCCGAAATCTCCTCCTCACTTCCCAGCAGTTTGTCTGGTGAAGGACATACCATTCTTGCCAGTGGTCTGAACCAATCACATCCAGAGAGCTTTTGAAATGGGGCTAAGGATCACAGTTGCTACAGCTGCCTTACAGGGCTGTAAGGATTAGGGTTAGGGTCATATCACTTTGCCTTTTCATAGCAAGGTATTGATTAAGGAAAATTCATGTTTGACATGAGGAATTCGGTGGTGAAACAGGATTAGATGGATAACTTGTTTTCAGTTAAAGGGGAAAAGGGTTTTGTTTTTGTTTTGGGGTTTTTGGGTTGTTGTTTTTTTAAGTGCAACCCAACTTAGCTGTTTGAATAGGAAGGTCAAATGCAAAAAAGGATAGAATTTGTGTATCTTTTATAGTTGTGTAAAAGGAAACATTTCTGTAGGTGGAGCTTGCCTTCTTTTAAACACAGAAAATGTGGTATCTAAGGTGATATCTAATTTAGGACACAATCTTATGCATGTGTAGACAGAGAAGAGGTCTAACAACACCCAAGCTTTTAGTAATCCACATGCATAGGATTGCAGCCTACTCAGACCCCAAACCAGCTGACCAAAAGATGTGCTAATTGTTGCAACTTTTGCTGATTGCAATGGCTGAAGAAGACTTTTTGAATTCATAGTTCATGCCTGACTCTTGAGAGCTCAAAAAGAAGAACAGGTCATCTGTTCAAGACATACTTCTCTAATATCTAAAAAGTTCAGAGATTTTGAAATGCTAAATATTATTGGCAAAGATTTTATCTCAACGCTCATTTTGATGATGGAGTTTGGTTGCCAGTCGAAAGTGCTCTATACAGTTAACGCTAATACATGCATGCAATGAAACACCTTTATCTTTGCTAAGATGACTTGTTTCACCACATTTAATTAGTCTTTTTTGCAAAAAAAAAATTGTGAAATTAAAGCATTTAATGGCTGATAGGTTAATTGGAAATACTTCACACTGAATTAAATGAGCTGCTTTTGAGAAGTGTGCTAATTCCTTTTCAATGCCTCCCATTTAATTGCATTTAAAAATTGTGATGAACTAATTATATATACCCAATATTTGCAGTGAAGCATACATTCACCAACCTTCATTTGTTCATATTAAAATAATGGCTTGGCATTATAGTAGTTTTCTGCATTTGCAAACTTTACACCAAGGTTCCATTTTATTAAGTTAATCAAACAAACAGGTCACAGAAGCCAAAGATGTGGAAGCTAAGTAGTTGCTTCAATTTCAGTTAAAGTTAAGAAAATATGAAAGTAAGAAAAGCCATGCAGGATCAGAGCAAAGGTCAATCTAGTCCAGCACTCTAGTCATGGTGGCAAACCAGCTGTTTCCAGGATCCTTCAGGCAGGATGGGTGCAAGACCAAGCTTCTCAGCAACTGGTGTATGCAGGCATGCACCTCTGGTCAAGAAGGTAGTATGTGGCCAGGCTTGTAGCCACTGATAGCCTCCTCCCTCATGAATCTGTGCAACCCCCTTTTAATCCATCCAGATTGGTGGCCATCACCAATTTGCTTAGCAGCTAATTCCACAGTTTAACTATACACCGGGTGAAGCAGTGCTTCCATTCATCTTCCCTAAATCTGACAATCTGTCAGCATCCAGGATGTGGGCGGCTGGGTACCAGATCAGAGCACCAGGACCCAGACAACTGGTACAATATACAGGTCTATTCAAAATCAGATCAAGGCCAGTAACAGAAGTAAATCAATCCAAAGGGCAAAGAGCAGCAAAAGCTGGTCAGGAGTCAAAAGCCACAAAGACAAGCCAAGGAGAAGTGGGCACTGAAACAGAAGGGGGAGCAGGTGAAGACTGGGAAGTTGGGCAGGATACATAAGTAGAGGCAGGAGCAAGGCGACGGGCAGAGATTCCAGAAACAGATTCCAGGAGGCACAGAAAGCTCCAACTACACCAAAGACCTTCATTACGGAGGAGGCATCTGAAGGCAAGAGTCAGTTCTTATACAGCTTTTCCCTCAGAGCTCCCAGGTGGTGCTTGTAACAGCCCAGGTGGCTGCAATTGACTGTGGGCCCAGTCCTGCAACCACCAGGGATGCTATTCTGGTCTCTAGCCAGAAGAGGGATCCCTGGTGCTGCCTCAGAATGTCACAGTCTCGGGGATCAAAGTCTGCCCAGCCCCCAGACATGTTTCTGACATAGAGGGAAAGTCAGAGAGGTCCTGAAGGCTGTCTAATGGAAATTCCCTTTTTGGAGAATAAAGCAGGGAGGAAGCCTCCATAATGCTTTCCCAGTCAGGGCAAAGTTTCCAGGATTGGAGTGCCATGTCAATATGGCCCTTTGCCATTAGGGATGGTGAACAGAAGAAGAGCCTTCTCCTTCTCAGTGACTGCCCTCTGCCTATGGAAGACACTCCCCAGAGAAGCTCACCTGGCACCAGCTTTGCTCTCATCTCGGCACCAGGTGAAAACATTTCTCTTATCCACTCTAATCACACAATTTAATAAATGATTTTAAGATGATTTTCTCAAATTTTAAGAGAATTTAGTTGTAATGGTTGTCCATCTCACCTGGATATGCTCCAGAATGATCCTTGTTAATTTATCACTATCATTAGTTGTTATGTATGTTTTATTGACAGTTTTTAGTGTTTTTATTGAGTATTTTTGACTGATGTACCCTGCCTAGAGAATCTTGTGGGCTACCAGGAAGCTCATAAACAAGTAAAAAAAAAGTTAGGATTGCTCTGTTTCAAGGCAGCAAGAAGGCATGCTAGAAATGGAAAAAAGTAGAAAAGTAGTTGCTAAAAATGGTAAGCAAAGTGGCTGTTTGAGCAGTGAAGCAGGAAATTTCACTCTGACTTAAACTTCCCCTCTCTTTTTCTCTGAGTTTTTCAAGCATAAGACAGAATTGTCAAGTCGAGAACTTTGTAGTCCAGTATCCACAGAACAGAAAAGCAAAATAACAGACCTTGAAACTCAGTGATGCATCGGCATTTCATTTTTGTTTCCAGAGGTGTGGGTGGACAGGTTGAGCGGAACCTTTGCTCCAAAGGGTTGACCCGAGCAACACCATCTTAATAAATAACATTTGAATTGTTAATAAAAAGGAACATAAGATGAAGCTTTGTAAGGCATACAATGGCTCCAAATGTCAGCACCAGCTTGCTTGTAGGCTTCTTGCAACACTGACCCCTGCCCTCGGCACAAATGAATTTTCATCTCTCTGCTTTAAAGGTTCTAAAGGGATATAAACAGGATACCCAAAGAATGTTGCTCCATCGCAAATGTTACCCTTGTAGATTATCACCCCTCCTCAGGCTTGATACATAGGGTTTGCTTGTTTCCCCCACCCCAGAAATATCTTTTGCGTGTGTTGGAAGGCTGCAGCTGCTGTGACTGTAATCGGGAAGACAGTATAAAGTAGACCTGGCAACATAAGTGGTCTGATCTAATAGTTCTCTGCTCATACACCCAAATAACTAAAAAATAAAGTTCATTTTGACTCAGATCCTGTGCTCACTTTGCATTCCATCTACCCCTCTCCTCCATCATCCTCTGTAAGCATGTTTTGTGTCTTGCCTAATGGAGGTAGTAATAGGCTTTAGTCAAGCACTTCAGTTCTGCGCTGTGGAATGTCTAATGCATAGCAGGATTACTTGTGGAATTCCATCTGTAACCATGGAAATGGATCCTGCTGTACAACG
The DNA here is from genome assembly GCF_004798865.1 of Varanus komodoensis. Classification (NCBI taxonomy): domain Eukaryota; kingdom Metazoa; phylum Chordata; class Lepidosauria; order Squamata; family Varanidae; genus Varanus; species Varanus komodoensis. Next base: position 37,223,472 of record NW_025335268.1, on the reverse strand, counting down.
CAAAGTACTCTCCCATCCTAGGGCTCTGCATGGCATATTTTGCTCATGTGTAAATGCCACACATTTACACAGTAGACGAGGGTTTTGCATATGTTTCACCGAATGAATTAATATAAATGTTTATGCTTAAGATGCTTCTATCTAGAAGAAGGGATATCAAGAACAAGGCATTTTTCACAATATTTACTCCAAAGAATCTTTACTTTTCTCAAGAAAGCACATGAAGAGATTAATGGGATGTGCAGAGTGCAAAACGATGGCTCCAGTCTGTAGCATTTTCCATGATTCTGGAAATCAACTGGAAAAAATGTGGGTCGGTGTCAATTGGCAAGAGACCCATCATCAGGGGTCAATTCATTCTGTAAGTGCAAACTTTCTGGATTTACTTCTCTAATCCTCTCCAACACTGTTTAGCTAAGCACCAGGCAAGACCCCAGTGGTCAATTTGCCTATAGTTCACATAACACTTGCCACCAACATGGCTGCTTCTACCTTACACCTACCTTAGGTTGGCCTAAGCAGCAAAGGGAACAACTCCAGGTTCTGAGCAGAGGGTGTTCAGGATGGATGAGCTTTTCTCCACCACGTACTTGCTTTCTGTTGGTAGGGCTGCCATTTCCTGAAAGAATTGGGATGCACGAATGTGATGGTGAGGTAGGGTTGACATGTGTCCAGGGATGGCATCCAGAGGTGTGGCTTGACAAGGTCAAACAGCTCTATGAATGGGGAGATACCCAGCAGGGTTACTCACACATACACAGGCAACACAACACACGATGACTGGGAAATCAGATCAGATCAAATGTTTTCTGGAAATATTTGAAAGAAGGTTTGAGCCAAAGCCAAACTGAGGTGGTTTGAATGACACTGAATAAGCAAAACACGAAGTGAAGCCACCTCACGCCATCCCACCCAGCAAGGAAGACTCTCTGGTTTCCCTTCTCTCTTCTCTAAGCTGCATCACTGTCCTGAGAGAAAAAGATGACAGTAAGAATGCCATGAAACGCTCAGTAGAACTCAGTCCCTCCTTGGAGGCACAGTGATTGGTCTCCACACTTGGTAAAATGTGCCCTAGGCATGGAAGGCCTGCCTGTCAAATACTCATGAGTACTCCTCCTTCACCCCACAGCTGACAATCAGCACTCAGGGAAATGAAACCAAAACACGGTATTTGCAGGAGACACAAAGTCTGCGCATCTCTCTAATACAACTTGCTGATGGATCTTTGTTCTGGAGCACCTTCAGTTCTGTTGGCTTCACAGGGAGGTCACCACCCTGCCAGGACCAGGACCAGAGCTTAGCTGTCTGATTCAACTTGGGCTTTGTGCTTCATCCATATCTGATGTAAACCCCTAACCGCTGCTGCTATTGCAGCTATCCGGCCCTGCACGTCAGGAATGGGGTCCATAAGGCCACAGAGTCCAACCCTCCAGCTCCACTTCCACATGTGGTCACCTAGCTGAGATAGGTAAGTATCCTGGGTAATAACACCAAATAGCTGCCATGGAACACATGAGTAATCCCAAAGAACAAGAAGCCTGCCCAGAAGACCAAGTATAAGGTAGAATCTGAGCTGTAGAACCCTAAACAAACCATTTGAATCTACCAGCAACAGAAACCTATTTCACAGTGATGCCAGCTGCCAGGTAAAAATGATGTGCCAATTAAAAAGAAATGGTGGCAGAAAGGGCACCTTATCAGCTACTAGGAAAGGTGTCTAGAAATGCATTGATGCCCATGGACGCCACATGGCCTGTCCCTGCAGTAGATTTAGCTGCAAAAGCACAAACCTTTCTGTGCGCTACTGCAGGCAAAGCAGGGTTATGATGGAGCTGCCTGTTGACTACAGAGTGGGCTTGGGTTACTTGCCTGAAAATTATATTGCTAAAGAACACCCACGCACATTTGTGGAAAAAAAATCCGATGTGATAAAAGAACACCAGAGTTCATAGTCTATTCTCACTGCACCATAACAATGCATACAAATGTTGCATGAAAAGAAGGATATAATGTCCTCTTAGAGAAATGTGGAACAAAAACAGTTGTTCAGAGAATTCTCCATGTCCAAATATTGGAGTCCAAATATCTTTGGACTCCAGACCTTCATCTGAAGTCCAAATATCTTCACATCAGTGAAGTGAACACAAACTAGTAATACTCTTAATCAAGACTAATTCTAACATTATACTGTCTGGTCTTAATTAAGAAGGATAAGTGCATTAATGACTTAACCATCATCTGTGCTAGAAAGGGGATGCCCTTTCGGGACACCACAGCTGTTATTCACCTTACCAGTTCACTGTTTGTAGGTTTTTACACTTTTTTGGTTTTTAATCTAATCAAAAGTAAGACCCTTTGACTTCAATGAGACTTAGTAACAGGAAGGTGTGTATCAGGCTGCAGCCTTATCTTATAGGATTATGCTTTGTAGGATTGTGCTGTAGGGTCCATTAGAAAAAGAACTGATCCTTTGGTGTTCAATCCTGCAATGCTTTGCTTGTGTGTGTGTGTGTGTTAAAAACTATGGGTGCAGCCAGACACTGTGACTGGCTTTCCAATGCTTTCCAAAAAGAGTTTTCCCAAGCAGCTGGCCTAGAATCTAACAAGCAGTGGAGAGTCATTCAGATTTTTTCCTTCCCTTCGTCACTCTTCATTTATTCAACTTTGATCCAAACCCTAATGCTCCTTGATGCATACACGTGTCCATATCCCTGGAACCATTACAGAGCATTGTAGCACCAACACTCCATTCTGTTAGCTTATGTTTAGTGAGCAAAAGTCTCCAAGTGTGTACTGCTGTGATTAGACAGGCACAAATCTTGCCTATTAACAATAGGAGAAAAGGCTAGCAGAAGCGGCTTGCCATCGTCCTGAAAGAAGCGATTTAGCTGCAGCTCTTCCTTGCCGCTCCAGAACAGATAGAGAAATAATCACAGAGCTCGGCATGATGATAAGGAAACAACTCAGGAGGGAAAGGGAGAGATTGCTCCCATTTCTTGCGCTCTCCTAGATCAGGGGTCAACCACCTGTGACTCTGCCTGATTTCAAAAGGTAGATGCGTTCAATCAGCTGGTGACAGAGGCCTGTTTCTTCCCCAGCAGTCTGCTAGCTGGGAAGGAAAATGATGGGGAGAATAGGGTCTGGAGGAGAAAGAGGGCACCAAATGGGCTCCCAAAGGGTGACCCACTCTGCCAACACTGGGTTCTCATGCATTGCTAATCAAGAGATTATCGGCAGGGGGATGCAATGCTCACTGGAAAAGTGCCCCATGCCAACTGCCAATCCTAGTGATGTCTTTGGAGCTTGTCCGTGCACTCATTCCTCCTTGGTCCAAGGAGGGGAATTGTAATCTCACCCCACCTCCTTTCTATAGGTAGGCGTTTAAGCTCCACCCACCCGAACTGTTGATATCTGCCTTGGAGCTGGATAGGTTTGCTTCCACAGCTGAGTTACATACCTAGGCTGGACCCAACTCCTATGATGGTGGCAGCGAAGTGAGGAAGAAGGAAACGGAAGAAGAGATCTGTTTGTTCCTCAGGCCAGCAAAGAAGCTTGTCCTGAACAGCATACAGTATTCAGGGAGCATCAGTTCCTAAAGTGCAAGAAGTCTGCCTTGGCTGGTACAGTTGATTTGCCTGCCATCTCCTCTTTGCCCAGAGCAGATAATGAGAGTATGGGCTAACTCCCTACTTGCTATCATTAGAAATGGTAGGGAAATATGCAACAGACTACAGTGACTTCAGATTTCTATGAATCCAGCCCATGGATTTGTCTGCAAATTGGCTTCTTCTGCAAACAGATTCTGTGCACTTGCAAACGCTCTGTGATTTTACTTTCTTTTCTTTCTGTAGATTTACTCAAATTTAGTCATGGAAGACCACTAACTGAAAATGTGCATTTCCCCCTGTAGATGAAAGGGCACAAATAAGTATGTTGAGGAGATTTGAGCATTTTTGCAAGTGCAAAATTGCACAACTGTGAATGTGCAAAGATGAGTATAGATGCATTTGTGCAAAGTCTGATTTTACCCATTAGTGGGACAATGGAACAAAAGATACCTAAAGTCTGCAAAAAGAGAACAAAGCAAAGTCTACAGATCCCTAGTTATCACTAAGTAAGCCATTACGACCCAATGCAGAATCAGTTCTTGGGTAGGAAGCTGAAGGTTAAACTCTGGATGGGTCAGATTCTACTTTTTAATGGAGGCCACCCTAATAGTTGCATTGAAGAGGATAATTTCCCAATACTTTTGGAATTCCTTTGCTCCTGCAAGCTGTAGGCAGATTTTTCTACAAATGGGAAGTAGCAGAAGCTTGAAATTGCACCTTGCATTGGGACGTATGCTTAGTCTATATGCATATCTGGAACTCATTTGCCTTTACAGAGAAATGCGTATTCCTGCTTCCATGGTAAATAGGATACATGTCTAATGTGAGACTGTGCTTCTCATATTGGAAACAATTCTTTCTTCACTGCTTGGAGGACCCAGTAGGTTAATAAAGGCAGTGAGTCACCAAAGAAAGTACTTTGCAGCCAAGGTTACAGCTACCAATATAATCTTCTTCAGTTCCTTTCTAACATTTTCTCCTTTAGAAAGCATGCTGCACATACTTATAAACAAGAAATAACACACAAGGCAGCCATTTTTGGGGGCCCAAATGTTCCCATTTTCTACAAAAAGCCCAGATCACAGGTAGTTGTCTGCTTGGTATGTGCAGCAATCTATAAAAATGAACCTTCAGATTTAATGCAGAAAGCCTACCTCAGAAGTGAAAAGCAGCAGTATAGAAATGTCGAAAAGCAATAGAAAAAGAAAATGTCTTTGTGATGGGGAGCTATTGACAAATCAATAGTAGTGCAGGCTTATATTTTCAATGTATATCATCACCCCCATAGATGCATTGACAGGAAGTAATGGAGAATGGCTTACTTTTCAGCTGTTTCTCTAAGGGAGATGTACAAGCAAAATATGGGAGATGGGACAGAGGGAGAGATTTCATTTTCTCCTAAACTGTATATATATTTATATGAATACCTATAAAGAAAGGGAATGATAATCTAATGGAAACAGGAAACACATAACAAGAAAGCCATCCAATCTTTTTGGAAAGAGAAAAAGCATAAATGCGGACATTAACTTAGTTGCTATGCAATCCCATAGATCTTTGAAATTGTGTGTAATTGTGGGCAATTGTTATGGGTCAAAAAACTCAACATTATGCAAGCTAAATCATTGGTAATTGCCTTTTTGCCAGTTGCAATGTGCCATACATACACAGGAGAGGCAGCTAGAAGATATTGTGATTATCCTTCAGGGTTCGGGTTTGGTTTAGGGTTACTTTCAGATCAACTTACTGGCTGCTTCACACAACATGACAAATGGCACTCTGTGCTTACTATGGTTTGCGAGTTTTTTCCATGTTCGACCTAGCAGATGATCAAGTAGTTAATATATTACATAAAGGTGGATTTTTTAATTCCTTATTTGAGCAGACTTTCTTGTGGTTTCAGGCCACTCTGAAACCTGTCCATGACTCCATTTGTTCATGGACACCATCATGAATGCTAACCACAACCCTAACTCAGCCATGAAAAATCCATATATCCAGGTGGATTTTTGAAATTATGAATTTCTGCTCATTTTCTTTATTTTCTGCTCATGGTTTCTGGCCACTCTGAGCAGTTTCCAAGACTCCTTTTGTTCATAACAACCCTAGTTTTCAAAACCCTAACTCAGATACTATCCAGAACCCTAATTTAGCCAACAGAGACCCATACATTAGGGTGGCTTTTCAGAAATATCTATCTCAGCAGATGTTTTTCTCTGATCATGTTTTCTAGCACTCTGAGTCTGTTTCTGAGACTCCTTTTTTGCATACAGACCCTAGGTTTCCATACTCTAACCCTAACCCAAATTTTGACCAGAACCCTGAAACCACTATGACATACCCATACATCAATGTGGATTTTCAATATCTCTCTTTTCAGCATATCTGAAATATTCAATATTTTCTCTTTTTCCATAGAGATCCTAACCCTTCCCCAGATATTAACTGAAACCCTAATTCATCCATCAGAATGGATTTTCCCAGTTCTCCCTTTGAGCAAATTTTCTTCTCTCCTCATGGTTTCTTGCCACTCTGACTGCATTCCACAACTCCTTTCGGACTTCAAAACCACAGTTATTTAAAACCTAACCAGGAAGCTAGCCACATTCCTAATTTAGCCATCAAGGACCCATACATCAGTGTGGATTTTTCCAGTTCCTCATTTCAACCTACTTTCTTCACTGCTCATTGTTTCTGGTCACTCTTAATTCATTCCAAGACTATGATGATCCATCAAGACCCTACATTTCAGAACCCTAATGCTAACCCGAATGCTGACCACAACCCTAATGCCACCATGACATACCCATGCATGAATGTGGATTTACAAAATACCTCATTTAAGCATACCGTCTTCGCTGCTTACAGTTTCTAGCCACTCTGAACACATTGCAAGACTCCATTTGTCCACACATACACTAGCTTTCAAAACCCTAACTCTAACCTGTATGCTTACCTCAGCCCTAATTTTTCCATGACATACCCATACAGTAAGGTGGGCTTTCAAAATCTCTCATTTGAGCTGATTTTATTCGCTACTCATGGTTTCTCCCCACTCTGATCCGGTTCCAAGTCTCCATTTTGCCCTAGAGTCCCTAATGTTCAGAATCCTATTCCTAACTTCATACTAACCCAAGCCATAATTCGGGCATCACATAACCACATATCAGGGTCAATTTTCCCAAGCTAAAATCAAGCTAAACTACATCAGCATATTTTTTAGAATTGTTCTAGTAAGTAGCAAGTTTTTGAAGAAAAGGAATGAAATTATGTGTATCACATGGTCAAGCATTGCATGTGTCTTCAGGGCAAACAATCGGGAAAATGCAAAGTCCTCAATTTAAAGATTAGATAAGGAGGTTGTGCAACCTGCACAATAAACTAAGCTAAATGGAACAGTTAAACTGAAAGAAAGCAAAACAGCAGAAACCATGATTTCTAGCTCAGTTCTCTCCTTCTGTTGAACTTTGGACAGGTGGACAAAACACCATTTAAAATTCCCCTAAATGTTTTTACATTCCTGGTTTCTTTTGTTGGTTGTTTTTTTTATTACTTTTTAACCATTGTTGTTCTATCAGATTGTCTGAACCAGGCATAGTATTCCAGCACAGTAAGTTTGGTCTTTAGAAACAGCGGTTTGTTCTCTGGTTTTCTTCCACGGCTTCTTATGTTGTCTTAAACCCAGGATGATAGTTCCCAGGGTCCCGGTATGCAACTACCACAGTGCCCTCTGGAAAGAACAGCACCTGCAGGAGCCACTCCAGTCATCCATTCTCTATGTGTGGAGCAATGAGGAAGAGGCAGCGGACACAGGCAGGGAATGATGCACCACAGACATACTGCATCTGTTATTGGAGGCTGCAATTAACAATCAAGACTAATAGCACTGGTAGCCTTCTTCTCTCCATGAATTTCTCCAATCCCCTTTTAAATCCATCCAACTTGGTGGCCCTCACCACACCTCATGAAAGTTTAACTGTGTGCTGAGGGATGAAATATTTCCTTTTAATTGTCCTTGGCCAAGCAGTTAAAAACAGGATTATACCCACACACTTTTCAGACACAGAACCATCTTCTGCATGTGGAGAGTGGTGAGAAGCTGCTGCCATGTCTCTCTCACTCACCATGTATATGAAAGCAAGTCAGAAAGAGCCCTTCTGGGGTCAGAAAGACAATTCAATCTTAGAGCAGCTCAAAAGCCAGAACTGGGAAGTTAGAAAGAGATGCTTTCTTGTTGACATGCTGCCCTGCCTTGCCTTCACCCACTTTGCAAACAACCGAACAGGGCTAATGCCTCTCTGCGTGGGGAGACTAGTTTGGGTTGTCTCACTGTCAGTTCTGAATCCATTAACACCGAAGTTCAATCCAGATAAAGGGAAAGAAAATTGGTTTTGCAGTTTTAATATTGTGAGAACTGTAACAGCCTGTGGCCAAAACAAATAAGATAATGAAAAATAATACTACAAGGCTTTTAAAGTAGCAAATATGCATGCTAATGTTCAGGAGTCATTTGTTGCCCGTGTGAAAGTTTCAGCTGGTTTGCAAATGGGTGCTTTAGATGATACACACTGCAGACATTTGCCTTCCGCAACCAGTCCTGCCACACTAAAAGAAGCGGAAGCAATTTTCCTCCTCTTGCGTTGTATGTCTAATGAAGAGCAATATAACAGCAGTCGCCTTTTATATTTATAGTTTTTATATCGTTTATGGCCATTTTTCGGTTACTCCAGTGATCATGTCCGACTGGCCAGTGTGCAAAGGGTATAAATGCTGTCTTCATAGCTAGGTCCCACATGGATTGGGTCACTACAAATGCGTTAAGGAAATGAAGTTGCCAGGGAGGAAGCAAAGAAAAACGGCTTTAATGTAACAAATAATGTAAGACAGGCTGGGCACAGAACACCCTCTTTCATGAGCAAGCCGGCAGTCCAGTGCAAAACCAGTTGTTGTGACTTGGATGAAGATGAGAGGATCTATGGCCCACCACACCTGCATTTGCCTAGACTAGTGCAATAAGTTAGCCACAAACCTCACATCATGGGCTGGATCATACACCTAGGATTACTGCTTCGCAGTGGGACTTTAGTACTATTCCTAAGCCATCCCTAAGCTGTTTGTATTGTTCTCTTGTCTTGGTGGCTTTGTCTTGATGGCTTTCTCATTACCTTTTATGAGCTTTTCTAATGTTTTCTAAATATTAATGTCAGAGAAGCCTACAGCAGATTCAAATCAGATTGAATTTGAATTCATATTTCTAGTTCAAGCTTTTTCCATGCAGATTCTGTGGAGTTGCAGACCAGAGACCACCTGAACCTCGAGAGGCTTAGATGGATAAAGAAGAACCCATGAACTATGAATATGCTACTTCAGGGGAAGTGGAGCACCATCTAGAAGAGGATCTAGAACCTCCTGCATCCAGTCCGAGGATCTATCTAGGAACAGCATCTCAGTCTCATCTCTCATCTGAACTGAGCTTCTTCATTATCTCTCACACACTTCATTATTGCAGTGAAACACTAGTTTAGCACATCCACTTAGGATGAAAAGAAGTAGAGCTGTGTGTCATCAGCATACGGATGGCAACTCCAGATGACCCTGCTAAATAGCATGGGAAATAGAACAGACCCCTGAAGAACTCCATGCTGAATAATCCAAGGGGTTGAATAATATTCTCCAAGCACAGCCTTCTGGATATGACTCTCCAAATAGCAGTAGAACCACTGAAATGCAGGACTCCCTATTCCCAACTCACCCAAGAAGGATACCATGGTTGGAAGTACCAAAAATTGCTGAGATTCCAGGAGAATCAAGAGTCATCCCCCCCCCCATCTTTCTCCCAGTGTAAGTGGTCATACAGGGTGACCAAGGTGGCTTCCATACCAATCTGAACCCCAACTGAAATGAAGCCAGGTAATCAATCATGCCCATGAATATCTGGAGTTGGCTGGTGACCACTGCTCAAGACCCTTGTCCTGGGCAAAAAATGTGCTAGTGGCCAAAAGTCTTCCAGATCAAGGGAGGATTTCACCAACCACCTCTTGCAAGGAGGCATTAATCACTTCCCGGGCATAGCACAGCTTTAGACCCAAGATGGAACTCCCGATCTGAGCAACAATCCATGTTGCAAGTCTTGCTTCCCATGTGCACCTTAGGAATGCTAATACTTGCCTATCCTCCTCACGTACACTCCTAGACATGTCAATGGTTACCTGTCCTAGTAGTCCTCTCTTTTGTGTCATCTTAACCCCTATTGTTTTATTCTCATGTGACTCTAGCAAACTGCCTATCTGGTCCTCCACCCATCCTTCAAACTAGCATGTATGTAACTGATAGGTTATAAAAGCATCTTGCACAGACTCCTCCTTTGTAGTCCCTTTGGAAGCTGCCTACATGCCACATGTATTTCATGGATGTGTGAATAAACGGTAAATGTTCTTTGATTGTACACCCCCAGCAGACTCTCTAAGGGTGAGATGTATTGTTTGTTTGTTTTCACTCTTGTTATTCGACACTTGCAAAACCTCCTCACCAGACCTCAGAGGTGGAGAGTCTCCATGCCAGGGTTTACTGGGTTGGTTCATGCTTCATCCCTGACCTACAGGGTTGCAAAGGTGCATGTTCAAATTCCAATTAGGCCACAGAATTAACTAGCCCCTGCAATAGTTTTAAGTGGTTAAGCAGTGCTGTGCCAGCAGACACCAAGCTGAGGAGCCAAAGATCTGCTTAGCATCCCACAAGAGGCATATGCTGGCAATTTTAGCAACCACTGAACAGATTTCATGATCCCTGAAATCCCAGCTCAAGCAAGCATTCACCAAAACACACTAGCATGTTTATGCAGACTGTAAGACGCATACCCATTAATGTTGGGAAATCAGTACAACATTCCAGACTAGAAAGTGGATGGGAAAGCAAGGAAGTTAGAAACAGCTTGCCTGAGAAGGGATCCTAGTTCTACCCCACGGTGCTTTCTTCCCTTCAGTGTCATTTTTTTCACTATCCCTCAATCACTTCACCTTCATTCCTAATTTTCATAGGTCAGAATAGAAGAATATTAATCAACCTACTGAGCCATTATGTAAATGGCACAGAAAAGAACTGTAAATCATGTGGCCCAAGTGCAATAGGAAGGCTCTCTGCAGTAGTTCAGGAAAGCAACAGCAGCTGCCCTATTGGAACACCACTCTGTTTATTTAAAGGATTTCTGAAAAACTGAATGTATCAAGAATTCTGTGTACCAAATTTCACTGGTGCCAGAGATGGACATTTAACCTTGTCCGGTGCCATGGATTTGGAGTGACCATGGAGAATGTCAAGTAGACGTTCCATGCTTCATAAAGGTAATACGTGACTTTCCTCAAAATCAAATAGCTTTAAATGCAGCAAGCACAGAAACTGCCTTGATTAAACATATTATGCACCAAGATATGGTACGCTAGGATAAATATCCTGATCTAATTGTACTTAGAATACATTTGTGGATGCCAGAAGCTCCTGGCTTCTCTCCCCACTGACAGGAGAACTATTGAGCTTGCTCATTCATTGCCGTAAAAACAGATGGTGTTTGCTCAAAGCACCGCAGCTAGCTTTGCTTTGTGCGTGAAAGTCTTTCTCTTGAATACAAAAACATAGACAAAGATAACCAGGCACAGTGAAATAATAATTACGTTATTTAGAAAAACTAATAGCCTAAACAGAAGTTGCATTAACAGGTAAAATTTAACTAGCCAAACATGCACATATACGTAAGCACCAACAAGTACAAGAAGACTCAAGCTCGGGTAAGTATGTACAGGGCTATAAGTCTACAGTCCTACAGTGCAATCCTATGCAGGTTCTATCAGAAGTATTCAATGGAGCTTACTCCCTGGTACGTGTTAAAGGATTGCTGCCTCGGAGTGCAATTCCATGCATGCACAGACAGAAAAAAAGCCCTACAACTCCTAGCATTGTCCAGCCAACATGGGGAAGTCAAAATGCTATATACTGTACTGACCTAAGGCCCAATTTATTCAAAGGCCATAATCTAGCCCAGAGATAAAGCTGCTCCTGTTATCTGAAACCACTGACAGGTGCTACACTGGACTCAGAAGAGGGAATTACAGATGCTTCCAGCTTGGGCATTCACATCCCTATCCATAATCTTTCTAAGTCTGGAAAATTCAATGGTAGACCAAGTGTCTTTGCCAAATATGAAGATCCCAAAGTTGCTGCCTTCCCCAGTCAGGGCCACTTGTTGATAAATGAGCCTGCTAGATCCTCTCTTCAATCTACAAGAGGGGTAGGGAAAGTGCCCCCCACAGGGTTCTTGTGCTGCAACTCCCATCAGCCCTGACTAATGGCATAGCTATTGGTGATAAATGGTTGGAGTCACAGTCCAACAGCAGAAGGACAGCCACACATTCCTGGGACCTGGCCTATGATCTTCAGCATGCCTCTCTGTCTCCTGTCCAAGGCAGTAAGACAGCCTCTGGTCTAGCAGCATTACCCTGAAGGGGTATGCTATATACTGGATAGAGTCCAAAGCCATTAAAAATCAGAATGAATTTTTCTTCCCAGTTGAATAATTCCTCCACCTTCCCTATGTTGCCATCACCAGATGTATGGACGGGGGCTAACACCTTCTCGTACACCAAGAAGACATGAAAATGGCTTCTGAGCCAGATGGGGAGGGTGAGATTCCTGTAAAGGTACAAAGGGTGTGGAACAGGCAGCCTATGAGAGGAGCAGGGGGGAAAGTGGAAGGAACTCAGCTCTTATCCAGTTTTTCAAGTACAGCCAGACTGGACCCTCAGAACCCAGTGGGAATACTGGGTCCAGATGAAGAGGAGGACCCAAGAGCTATGAATCAATGAAAAGGAGGGGCAATACAGAGTCACATGATACCCAAAGCGACTTGCAGCCAAGGAGATGGACCTGTGGAAAGAGCCATCTTGAGGGAAGGGTCGGTAGCCTGCTCAGCCTGGAAAGGATGGATCGTGGGAAACAGTGCCATTTTCATGACTTTCACAGTGCTCTAATCCAGGGATTTAACTGAAGCTTACCAAACACTGTGTTATACAAAACCTGCCTGGAACATTTTTCTCTTTTGGCTGCATCCCAAGTCAGTGCTTCATTGTTTGTAGTTTGCATAATAAACTGACTAAGAATCGGATTGTACATTTGACTATGAATTGTGCCAGGTTCAGAGGAAACATAAACGAAAACTTGTCCTTATGTACTTTCACATGTTCATTGCACTTTGTCAAAGCAACAGAGTGTTATATGGGGGTGCCATTGACAATAAATGCAGATGAAGCTCTCCTCATCTGATGATATCATGGCATCACTATGGTGGTGCCAAACACATGCATTTAAAAAAAACCGTACAGTTGCCAAAAGGAGGGGAAGGGAGAAAAGGGAAGGAAAGAAGGGAAAACAAGACAAGGCTCTAGCATGTGTTTGTGCGTGTGTGCATGCGCGTGTGTGTTTGTGTGTGTCTGACAGAGAGGTGTGGATTACGTTTTATTTTATCAAATGTTATTCCCTTTGGGAGCACTCCTTTTTTAGGCAGGAGTGGAGACAAGAAACAGTGCAAAAGTAAAATCAATAGTATAGCAAGATGAGAACAGGCACAGCCCTCCCAATAATACACAAAAAACAAAAATGAAACAAAATGACCTGACCAGAATCAAACACTTGAGAGAAAACAAGCCAGATAAAGGAGGTAAGAAAAAAACTGCTACTTGTAGCACAATAGTATCTTTGACGTTTTTAGCTTGATCTTTGGTTATTTACTTATTAGCCAGGTTGCATGCATGGGGCAAGAAGCCTTACTTACAAGAACACATTGTAAAGTTTACCAAAATCCCATGGTTCTTCTATAAATGAACTGGAATATAGATTTTTATTGCTAAATGGAATGAATAGACAGCAATGGAGTAAGTTCAAGTTCTGTCCAGCTGATAGGGGTGTTTTGGGCCTGGCTTGTTCACAGTGGATGATCAAAACTATTAAGTGTAGCTCCTAATAAAACATTAAAGGTACGGCTGGATCCAAGCTTTAGAGGGGCAGCTACCCTCGGTTGGTCAATTTTCGCTATTACTGGGAGCTGGTGGGCCTACCTGACTTCAGTGGTGATGCATCATGGCCTGGCCACACTTTTGACACAGTGAGACAACAGAGTTGATTTTAGGAAATTAAAGCATTGACTAGATCTGGCTGCCATACAGTGCTCAGCATGCCAGAACAGAACAACAAAATTAAGGGTGGCAGGCCCAGGAAATATCAGGAAAGTCCCGGGGCTGTGGCACCTGCCGAGTGATACCTGATACTGACACTGCCCCTGAGTAAAACAAAGTAGCAGCCCTAATGGCCCTTCACCAAATCTCTACCTTTAAAAATAATAAAATTAATGTACAGGCCAGAATCCAGTTATCCTGCATGGTATGTGCAATGACCATCCCTGCCAAATGGATGCTGGACATTGTCAACAGGAATCATCTTGATGAAGATTAGGGAAGATGGAGGCAGACTGGGATCAATTGCCCACTCCAAGAAAGTGTGTGGTACTGTCATGGGTGGTATCCTGCTTCCTGGGGATGGATATGGTTTCTTTTGCCATCAGGTACCTGACACTTAACCTAGAGGAGAGATTCTATCTGAATTTGCACAGACATCCCTCAGAAGTGCTCATCTGTGCTCCTTCTTTCCTGGGGTTCCTGTTCCTGAACATGGCCACAATATGCCTCCCCAGAATCAAGATCTCTGCTGGTGCACCTGTGAGCACAAAGGCTTGCTACAAGATGCACAGTTGATGCTCAGCTGACCCAGGTATAACACCTGTGTTGTTCAGCTCCTTGGTAATACAACTATCTTATGAACATCTGTAAACATTCATCATCCTTGCTTGCTGGACTCTTCCATCATCTTCTTTGCTTGAGCTGACCTAGAATTCAGGAGTCCTTTGCTCTTGGAAGGGCTCCAATCTTGCTGGTAGAAGGGGGAGTGGAGGAGGTTTTCACCTTCAGACACACATGCTCTTAAGAATGGGGATGCTTCTCCCAAGATACAGCATTCCAAGGTAGATATCCTGGACTCTGAATCTGAACTGGAATAAAAGGTAAGGTCAGAAGGTTCAGCTGAAATGCTAAAGCCAACAAGCTGAGAGATAAGCCAAGCAGCTGCTGAGACTACCTGTGTTTAGGGAGGAAAGGTGTGGAACAAGGAGGGGTGGGGATGTAACAGTCCAGCAGTTCAATGCCAGATAAGACAAGTGGATCAAATAAGGAATATCCAGTGTTCCCACTCTCTGGCCCACAAGCTGCATAAACCTCCCCAAGGGTAGATCTAACACCATTTGGTGAGGAAGAGAGAAAGAAATTCAGTTTGGAATTAACTTCTGGCATGGGCAGATGTCTTCATTGTCCATACACTAATGCACCAAAAACATGGACGAACTCTTAATACAGGAGGGCAAATACAATTTGACCTGTTTAACTAAAATTTGGTGGGATGATTCAAATGACTGGAATTCAGCAATTAAAGGATATAAATTTGTCAAGAAGAACAAAAGGAACAGAAATGGAGATAAAGTCATGCTATTTGTTAAAGATACATATATCTGCAGAGAAATACATGAGGACAAACTTAGCAGTCACATTGACAGCATCTGGATTAAAATAAATAGAGCAAGGAATAAAAGGAATACAGTGGCCAAGGTTCACTTCTGACCACCTAATCAAAGAGAAGATGAGAATAAAATTTTAAAAAAGCAAATTGCCAATATTTCATTGAGGCGCGATGTAGAAGTAATGGGAGACTTTCATTTCCCCAAATTGGGGAAAGGTAACAAGTAGGGTACAAAAGGGTCCAGTCCCGGGCCCAGGGCTCTTTGGCATTTTTATAAACAATTTGGATGAGGAGGTAGAGGGAACACTTATCAGATTTCCAATGACACAAAATTGTGTGGGATAGCTGATATCCCAGAAGACAAAAACAAAATTCAAGGTTATCTTGATTGGTTTGTGTGCTGGGCTGGAAACAGCAGAACGAAATTTTACAAAGACAAATGTGATGTTCTGTGCCTAGGAAAAAAGAAGCCAGGTGCATAGTTACATGATGGAGTATCCTTGGCTTAACAATACTGCAGGCAAGAAGGATCATTGGAACCGTTGATATGCTGACTGTGAGTCAACAATATTATGTGGCCACAAAATAGAGAAATGCCACTTGAGGTTGCATTAATTGAAGTATCACTTCCAAGTACTAGTTCTCCCCTACTCATCACCAGTTAGGCCACTTCTGAAGTACTGCATCCAGTCCTGGCTTCCACACTTCAAGAAAGGTGTAGACAAACTGGAAAAGGTTCAGAGGAGGGCAACAAGGATTGTCAGGGGACTGGAAACAAGGTCCTATGAGAGCAGACTGAAAGAAATGGGGATGTTTAGTCCAAGAGGAGAAGACTGAGGGGAGATATGATAGCCCTCTACAAGTACTTGAAAGGATGTCACAAAGAGGAGGGCCAGGGTCTCTTCTTGATCATCCCAGAGTGTAAGATGCAGAAAAATGGGTGAAAATTATGTGAAGTCACATTCCTGCCGAACATCACGAAAAACCTCATATCCATCAGAGCAATTTAACAATGGGACCAATTAACTGGGAGGTCATGGACTCTCCCACACTGGGGGCATTAAAACCATCTGGCAGGGATGGTTTAACTTGGAGCCCTACATTGAGCAGGGGCTTGGACCTAGCTGATTTATTGACCCCTTCCAGCTCCACTATTCCCTGATTCTATGATCAAGCAAAGAAAAATGTATGTGTGATGCAATCATGAAAACACTCATAAAAAGCATTCATGCATTACATATGTTAGCATTGTACTGATCTGCAAAACTGAGAACAATCTAAGCTGAAGTGCCTTTGTTTCCTGAATCCACAATGGTAATATGGATCCAGCTGCACATGGTTGCTGTATCCTCCCTCACAATCCTGAGGAATGAAGCAGTGAGATAAAGACATTTTGCACCAGCGTTGACTACAGGTCATTTTAAGTCAGAGTATTGGTACCTGGAAAGTCTGCCCTGGGTAGACCGTACCATCTGACACTACTTTCAGGTGACTCAATTATCAAGAGATCAGAGAAAGTAAGAGAGCAGAGTGTTTCCTTTCAGCTTGCAGAGCACTGCTTTGAGCATCAATGTTTTCCACTCATTATGTATGAGTGGATAGAAGGCATTTTCCACTCTCTAGAAATGGCCTTGAGAACTAATTAGCTTGCTAGAGATAACAACTTGCAGTGATCACTTTTTTACCGCTGCCTGACAACATGCCTCAGTAGCATCAATTTGCTTGCCACAATGATCAAGGCCAGAAATTTCAGCTTATACAGACCAGAGCTAAACTTAACTCTTTGTTGAAATTGAAACACTGAACAGAAAGTGGTAAAAATGGATCTATGCCTTTCATGGCTTACTTTGTGAGAATACTGCAGTTTCTATCTTGCCATGATGCAAGCAGTGCAACTTCGAAGTATTACAGTCATCTAGCATCTTTATGGAATATAAAAAGTTAAATCCCTGGTATTGTATTCTTAGGCATAATTTATAAAAGGGCTTCAGTTTTACTGGTTTGTAAAATTATTCCCACATGTATTTCCAATTCTCCATTTATATGGCAGATTACTACCCGTGCCAATGAACTTACTGTTATAGGCAACCCATAACAAGCAACAAAATTCTTGTGTTTATTATTTGATTGGGGTTTATATGAGAAGGATAGGTGGGCATAAGGAAAGCAAAGTAAGTGATGGAAGTGAATTCAGAAAGGAATGGGAAAGAGTTTAGTTTCAGTTCATTTCCAAAGCTTACCAAAGTTCTTAAGTTTCTTCATATTCAGAATGAAAAGAACTTGGGATTTAAAAAAAAAAAATCAAATATGGGGGAAAAAACAGAGAATTGACTGTTTACTATGTTGCTGCTGAATTAGGTTGGCCACATTTTTCCCTCTTGACAGGCTTCTTCCCTTTAACAGTTTTATGGAAGGTATATCATGGTGCCCTCCGTGTTGGGAATAGCTGTAGCTCTTGGATGTAACTGTAGATATGGGGGAGAAGTTTGTTTCAGATCATGCACCAAACCTTCAATACCATCTTGAAAATAAAATTGAGAACAGACTGAGATGGAGGTTTTAAAATGTCCAATGTGGAAATAAACCAAAACTGATAGGTTTGTCCATCCCTAAATGTAGGTAGATTTAGTAGAGGAGAAATAAGGTGTGCCAATTTTAAGAGTCCACCAAGGAAGCCTTGTGCCCTGGACATAAATAAATTCTCCCCCCACCCCCGCAACACACACACACAACAGAGGTTCCAAGAAGAATGAACATGACCTATTTTAGAGCCCCTCCAATTGCTTTCACAGCAACTGGAGGGGGGGTACAGATCGGAAGAAATGTACAGATCTATTAGTTTTGCATCCAGGATTACGTAGCAGTTCAAGTAGGATGTGGGAGACTCAGATTTAAATCCCCATGCAGACGTCCTTAGAGAGACCATTCAACAGTAAATCTATAACAAGACCCTTAAAAAATCCGTAAGAGCATCTTCCATATAATTGTGGGTGGGGTGGGGGGAAACAAATGCATCTAAACATGAGAATCTAATAATTCCTTATAGGTAAAACAAGGAAGTTTGACTTTGTACAGTATATAGCATTGCTTTTGGAAGTGTATACTCATATTTGTCATGAGATAACACCCAGAAGGGCTTGGAAAAGTCCTGGAACTGCTGATCACTCATCGGCATCAAACTGTTTGGCCATGATGAACGCTGTGGATTGTCATGCTCTGTCTTGTCCACAGGTGCTCAGGCCCTGGACTGCACACCTGAAGACTTACAGCGCGGTTCCCTCAAGTGAGCTACGTCCCATCATTGCAGTGGGAAGGGGCATCAGTCACAAGAGCGGTTTCCTAGAGACAACATGTGGACCAGCCCCAGAGGTTAGCTGGTAATGAAAGAGAAGGGAACAGTAATTGGAAAACTTGCCTGGGAAAATGGAACATGGTAGCCTCTTGAACTGGGCTGTTTTGCTTTCTTTATGCATTTTAATGAGCAGCAGCAATATTTTTATGTCAAATAAAAGAAAGACAGAGAGACCAAGTCATCCATACTAGTAGTTTGGTACTATAACTGACAGTACTATAACAACAAACTAAAAAAAATCTGTTTGAAGAAAAGGAGGAAAAAAACTAGTATTGTGAAAAATGTCTTTCGTGTTTTTCCCCCATTTCTCCATCTCATTTAATTAAATAGAATAGAATTTGCCTTTAGAAAGAAATTCAGAGGTTAAAAAGAAACAGATTGGGTTTAGGTTTCTTGTGTGCAGGTGACTCTTTTTCACTGCACAGTCATCTTTCTAGCTACCTGAGACTCCCTCAGGTTCCTGCATTTCAATTCAAACCCGGGGAAAGCATCTTCAAGGAATTCCTCTCCTGGAGCTTTTTCAGACCAACCTGGGGCTGGTAGTGATTAGGTAAGCTCAAAATACTCTCAGAATGGGGAAAGAGGATGGCAGTCTCTCTGCCAGTCATCTCCGTCCCTTGCATGGATATGTTGAAGGACCAGCATGGCCTGAAGGACTACAAGGGACTGTTTGGACCTGTCTGAACAGATCCAGCTCCAAAGTAATAACCAACCTGAACATGTGCCCTCATTGGCAAGTGAAAGTTGAAATCCAGGCTGGTTGGTTTGATACTCAGATGTGAAGAGCCCATAGAAAGATCTGTTGGCCGAAACTGAAATGTCACTGCCAAAGGGGAATGAAACATGGCAAATGTTTTGCAACTAGACTAGGATATTCAAACTATGTAAGCCCCTGGAAAATAGAGCAGAAGTTTGGCATTACTCGTGGTACTGCTTAGCCAAAATGTCAGAGTATTAATCCAGCAAAGCAACCTGTTCAGAATTCAATAATTCATGTTTGCGAAGGATGAGTGAGCTTCTACAGGTGAAGGCACTAGGGAGAAAAAATAAACATTTTCCTGCCATTTGTCTCTGCCTTGCAATGGCTCTGCCAAGAAAAACCCAAGAAGTGTTCTTGGAGGGCTGTGTAGTCTGTCTGTTTCAGAAGTGAGGAGAATGGTCCGGCCCTTGTCTCTCTTGAATTTCTCATTTCTCCCTTCTTGGTTTGGAGTGGCTACACAGTTTTTCCTCAGAAAAAACAAGCTTGCACAAAATGGGAAAATGTAATTATTTCTGCAAGTGTTTGCCACTAGTTTCTTGCAAAACTAGTTTCGTTTGTCTTGTATGGACTTCCCCAACATGATACTTTAAATGGTAGCAACCATCATTGCAGTATATTGAGAATACAGTTTCGGGCAGGTGAGCGTTATACTCCCAAATACTGGAAGGGTAGCACACTGGAGAAGCAAATTGGGTTTAACTTTTAGGGTGGGGAGAGAATAACCTTGCCAACTCATACAATTCTAGAATTGCACAAGACTCCAAGCTCAACTGATCTATTCCCTCACAGATGCAAGAAATCCATTCCTACAGAATCCTTATAGGTACTCATCCAGCATCTACTGAAAAATCTCCAATAAAAAGGGTCCCTATCTCCAAGGCCATCTGCTGCTCTGTTGAACAGCTTGTACCATCAAATTCTTCTAAAGGTTGTCTCAAAAAGACTTCTAGGAAAATGAATGCATGTTGCTCCATTACTCTCTCCTTACTGAGAGAGGCATGATGGGCAATAAATCCAGGACCTTGGGTTAAAAGTTCACTGAAGCATTTCCTGCAGTGTTTTCAGGAGAAGACAATTTTAAAAAGCAGCCATAACATTGATTTTTGTACTTGAGGACTTAATTCATGTGACACGATAACCCTTCCTGTATAACTAGCAGCCATGGTGGATTGTTGTGTCATCCAGACCTGGACCACTTCCCACAGAGTGGTTTCTTTTTCAGCAAACAAGCCACCCAGACAAGACCAAGCATGCTCTAAAGGTTCTTCAACCCATGATGGGTCATTATGTAATCACAGGTTGAAGATCCCTCGGAACACTGATGGCAAGCCTTTCAGAGACCAAGTGCCCAAACTGCAACCCAAAACGCACTTATTGCAAAGTGCCAACACTACAATTAAACATGAAAACTGTGGTTTTAGTTTAGGGGAAAAAAATCACAGCCAGTCCATGCAACTATATATGTATGTATGTATGTATGTATCCTTGGCAAACACTGACTGGCCAGGTGAAAGTTCGGATGAGTTGCAGTTAATGAGTCATGGCTCGTTGACGTCATTGCCTAGCGATTCTACTCCAAAACGGTGCTCGGCTACTGGGGCGATGCTGGTGCAACTAGGCTTGTGGGCTAACAGAGAGGGCTATGCATACCCGCTGTGGCAAGCGTGCCATAGGTTCGCCACCACTGTCAGAACCCTACACTGGTGCGCTCCCCAAGCACCAATATAAGGGTAAAATAATATTGAAAAGGGTGATCTTGGAAAAGCCTTCA
Organism: Varanus komodoensis; assembly: GCF_004798865.1. Taxonomy (NCBI): domain Eukaryota; kingdom Metazoa; phylum Chordata; class Lepidosauria; order Squamata; family Varanidae; genus Varanus; species Varanus komodoensis. The sequence goes on along the minus strand of NW_025335268.1, from coordinate 37,202,371 downwards.
TTGAGTAGCTTCGTTGAATAAGGTGAACACCCCTTACCCTAATATACAGCTAAATTACCATTGAAAAGATGGCAATTTTGAAAAGGCCTTCATTGAGTACATTTTTCTGGACTGCACATCATTTCTGCACATTCTAAACACATTCCAACCGTCAAAACCATGCCAGGACACCTCAGTTTTCTAAGCCTAACCTGCCCTGGTGCACACCCCTAACCCTAATATAAGGCTAAACTTCCATTGCAAAAAGGGCGATTTTGTAAAAGTCTTCTTTGAGTAGCTTTTTCATCACTGCTCATCCCTTCTGCACATTCTAAACAGTTCCCACCATCAAAATCATTCCATGACACCTCCTTTTTCTAACCCTTCCTTGGGGCAGACCCCTAACTCTAATATAGGGATAAAGTTCCATTGAAAAGGGGGCAATTTTGAAAAGTTCTTTCAAGAGTAGTTTTTCTGCACTGCTCATCCTTTCTGCCCATTCTAAACACATTCCAACCATCAAAATCATGCCAGGACACCTCATTCTTAAATCCCTAACCCTATTTTGGGGGGGAGGGGGGGCGACTAACCGTATTATATGGCGAAAATTCCATTGAAAAGAAGCCGATTTTGAAAAGGCCTTCCTTGAGTAGTTTTTCTGCACACCTCATTTCTGCTCATTCTAAACACAATAAAACCTGAAAACTTAGGTTTTAGTTTACAAAAAACACCTCACAGCTAATCCTAGCAGATAGATAGATAGATAGATAGATAGATAGATAGACAGACAGACAGACAGACAGACAGACAGACAGACAGACAGACAGACAGACAGATATCCTTGGCAATGTACTGACAGCCATGTGAAAGCTCGGACGACTTGTGGATAATGGGCCGTGGCTTTTGACGTCAGCACCTGCCGCTGCTACTCCTTTCCAAGCATGCACATCACCTTTGTGCACTGTTATCCTATGCAGACTAAAACCCTACTGCCAAATCACAGGAAAGCCTGCTTGAAAAGCACATGGGATCTTTTCACCAGGCAATGTCTATATACTCTCAGCCCTAAAATCTAAACAAAAAAGGTGGAATGAAAACCTCCATACCAGTGATACAAATTCTCTACCCCAAAACATTTGTTTCATTTTCAGGAATACAGTGACATTGTAGCAGCATATTTAAGGAGAAACATGTGGCAGAGTATGTTTTAAAAGCAGGAGATGATTTTCATAATTAGTGATACTGATTTAGAGCAAACTCTGATTATAATGAGATGTAATCTGTCAGTCAATACACAGCTGGCTAGGCTGACTATTTGATGGGAGGTGGGGGGAGGTTTTTGATATGAGATATATTGGCATTAAACCTTCCTTTCCTTTTCAGTTTGTATGAAAATCCAGTATATAATTCCTTGAGCTAATATGGGTACTACCATTTACCCTGCTCACCATGCCTTCTCAGTGGAACAAAGCGCCAAATATATATTGTAAATCAGATTCATCTGAAAGCGGTTAACAGCAGGACCAAGATGGTATCCATTGAAATCCTTTCCAGACATGAATCATTATTGGCAACCAAGGTTTGTATCGACATGAAAAATAATAATAAAAAAGAAGGTTAGAACTTTATGTTCAGGCTGAATGCATATTCTACTACTATTTTTGGTTAAGTGAGAAGGATTTTATAAAACCCACCTCCACATACTATGATGGCAATGTTGCATGCTGGGATATGTCCACATGGTTAAAGGCACAACCACTCAGCATCGTGTCTTTTCAAATTCAGAAATGTTTCCTAGGAATCTACCCTCAGTTGCAACCTAGTTAAGGCAACCCTGTTTTTATGATTATTAATTTTCCAGAATTCTGGAGCTTGAATGAACATGAAAAACATTAACACAGTTTAAACGGGAAGGATTTTTTCTTTTTCTTCTTTTTCTTTTTGTTCCTTTTGTTCTTTTTTCCTTTTTTCTTTTTTCCTTTTTCTCTCTTTTTCTCCTTCTTCTCCTTCTCCTTTTTGGATGCTTCACTATTCCCCCACACCTGCACAAAACATTACAGCAGAATAGCATTGTCATAGCCTAAAAAGCTTCAGTGCTTCATTCTCTGGAGATTTGTTTAATCCGCTTTTTAAAAAGCTAAACAAAATATAATTTTTTAACCAGGTAGCCAATTATGAGGGATGTGCCCTTACTGAATACTTTTCAACTAAATTTAATTCCCCCCCCCACACACACACACAATTATTTTCAATTTTTATCCCATTTTTTCTGCATTTTCACCAGTTTACTGTGAAAATGCAGAAAAAATTCTTTACTGTGCAATGGGTTCCTGCACCACAGCAGAGAAATGTGGGTTCAAATGATGCCTCTTCCCTGCTGTATGGATCACAAATGCACACACAAGACAAAATCATTGGGTAGGCTGTTGTGATTATGTTCGTTGCCTCAGCTTGCCTAAGGGTTTTCTTTTTTAGAGAAATGTGGGTTCACAAGATTGTTTCCCCACTGATTGTTCCTCCTTATTGTATGCTCGATCCCAGTCTCCCCAAATTTCTGGTTCCCAGTGCTGAAACTATTCAAGCTACATTGTTCCAATTCTGAAAGAACAGCTGCACTAAAATCGAGGAATACGAGTTCAAAGGATGGCGACCCCTCAGATCCACCTATAATAAGCTGCCTTGCTCTGTATCCACCATTGCCACTGGACACGAGCTGCCAGTGATGCCAGGATGGCTGCCTGGATGTTGGCCCCTGTGGGATTGTACATAAAGCTCTTTGGGAGTCCTTGGTGCATCAGCAACCATGGCTCACATGGTCAGGAACCAGTGCAAGGCACAGAATTCAGAAGCCAGAGAATCCAGTTTTTCAGGACCTTGTAATTGTAGATAAGGTTACATTTCTTTAAGGTTGTTGTAACCAAGGGCCTTGTACTTCCAGCAAGTATATAAAAGGGAGTTGTGTGGCAGGTACCACTGCACCAGTTTGTCCTCTGCAGCAGTCCTGTGACAGAAGATGCTGCTGACTCTGTAATTCTGCTCATAAACAGAAGTGCAACTACTCCAATCCCCCCCCGCCCCCCGGCTACTTAAAAATTAGCCCTGGATAACTCTGTGCTTCCCAAAGAAGCAGGGATCAAGCAGGTCTTCCTTCCTTGTGATTGCTGGGAGGAAGGAAAGTTGCATTTTACAGGGCAGGAGCAAGTTCTAGCTGCTCAGCCAAACTTACTGCCTCTGAGGCCTTTGGTGGGAGCTGTTGCCTGGCAACTGCCAGCAGAATATTGGTTTCCATCCCCAGCCTGGCAAGATCCAGCTGTGCAGCAGCAGATTTTGGTGGGAGACGCTGCTTGCTACGGCATCAGGGAAAAATAAGGACAGGCACAGGGGCAGGAACCAGATCATGAATATTCCTAGTTCTGCACACACAACATCACGTGATTCCCATCTAGATCTGTACTAGAGTCACTTGCAGTATTATGCTGACGATCTGGTGTGAGCTGTCTGGAAAGCTGCTCTGGGCTATAAACCAGGATATAGGTATTCTAAGTAAATATACTGGACAGACTTCTTTTCATCATCACTTCCCATTGTCATTTTCTCCTTTTTAACAAGCTTTTTATTCCTTGGACTTTTCCTAAGCCCTCTTTTTATTACTCAATAGAAATTGCTATTACTATCCAATTACTATTACTGGTTAGTTCAAACCTGTTGTGGTAAAACATGAACAGAAGAACAGAACAGAACAGAACAATAAAGCTATATGGTGTTTAAAAATAAAAATTCAATAAATCAGTTGAAGACAGGGGTGGGCAGGATGCCTATTTAAAGTCTCAAGAAAGAAGGAGAGAAAGAAGGCTGGCAGGCAGGCAGCTTGTTCTTGCCACCAGGATAAGACCCCCTCCTTACCTTTACGCAGATCAAAGGGATAGCCTCAGGAGGCAGAAGCTGCAAGGTGGCAGGAAGGTGCTAAAGGAAAGAGCCACCTGCTCCACAGCCTGTGCTGTGTCCCCCAAGATAGCCTGCTTTCTCCAGGTGTGGAGCAGGATACTGCCGCCTTTCCCGGGCTAGAGGAAGATGCAATGCCTTGGCGTTCTGCAGCAACTTGGCACCCTCAGGTAACACTGCCAAAGGATGCAAGGCCTGGTGCAGCGGTGCCTACTGGTACCAGCTGCCGCCACCACCAAGGGTAAATGAACCCAGACTCCTCTGTCCCCAAGTGCTCTCGGTCCCTCAGAAATGACTGGCCAAGGATTCCACCAGTGTGTCAATGACTACCTGAGGATACCAGTGGATGTCCTTGGGGACCACAGCTAAGTTGCAGACCCTGCTCAGTACATACTGTGCAACCAGTGTGTCAAAACAGCACAGCAAGACTGTTGTGCTTCCTTGTGACCCTCCCCTTTTTGCCCCCAAAGGATACAGTCTGGGTTTTGGTGACAACAGTGTGAAAGATGTATTAAGGATTCAAAAAATACATACAGATTGGGAAACAGGTTCTCCTGGTGCCTGAGTAAAGTCCCCCCCCCACTTTAATCTGAGGAAGAATTACACCTGAGTACCTTGCCAGAGAAACCTTGGGTCAATCTGTCCTGGTGTTGGAAGAAGAAGACTCCCTTTTCCATTGGAACGCATCTCCCCTGATCTTTCCTCACTCAACTGGGTGGAAATTCCAGAAGTACCTCCTATTTTTGTCCAGTAATAGCTCACCTCCAGCTCAGACATGGATTCCAGGGATTTCCTACTGTTTAGGTGCATGGACCATTTCATCCTAATTAGATTAGCTAAGTGGCAATGCATGGGCTAGAAATAACCTCAGTCAGACCATGTGCATTGCAAAGGCAGCATCAGATGACCTTGGCTGTAGTTTAAACAGAGTCCTGCAGCTGCTTGCAAAGTGGAACTGTCTGTCTCTTGGACCTGGGCCAGATGGAGTCAGTGCGGTCTGGCCAACTGGGCCACTCCCAGCACCATCATGGCACTGATGGCAGGCAGCAGAAAGTCACAGGTCAGCTTTGGGAAACTGCTTGCCAGAGTGACTGGTGCAGAGTAGACTGATAATAGGCACGCATCCCGACAGTCTGCCTCAGTCGCTTCCAAGCCATCTTCCAGAGCAGCCCTCTGCAGGGCACCGCAATCCACAGTTATTGCATTTCATTTCATATCCAGATCTCCCAGTAGCAAAAGCTCGCCGGGTGGTTCACAATAATATTCAAGACACCAATCAAAAATACAATAAAATGCCACACACATTTTTTTCAATATGCAAACTACAAAGAACATTTAAAAGCCAAAACAATTTCGATATAAGCAAGTCCTCTCAAAAACAGCTGACATAGATGCAGCCCCCTTGTGCCATTAAATCCCATTAAATGTCACTGAACTCCTGGGAAAAGAGTCCTGCCCTCACCTGGCACTGAAACGTTAAGAGGGTTGGAGCCAGATGGGTTTCGGTGGAAAGGCCATTGCAGAACCACCAATGCAATGCCAATTATAAAGAGATCCAGGGGGATGGGGGGGGGGGGGGAGCCAAGAAATTACAGGCTGGCTAACTTAATGCCTTTTCCAGGTAAATTGGTTGACATCATTATTAAAGATGAAATTAGTAAGTCTACAGAAGGATAAACCCTGCTGGAAAAAAAACTGCATAGCTTCCTCAAAGGTAGGTCCTGCCTTACCAATCTTTAAGAGTTCTTTAGAAGTGTCAGTAAATGTGAATGAACCCAGTAGGCATTGTTTTCTTGGACTTCCTAAAGGCTTTTGTCTGGGTTTCTCACCAAAGGCTCCTGAGCAAACTTAGCAGTCATGGAATAAGAGGGGAAGTGTTCTTATAGAAGGTTAACCATTTAAGATTCATACAATCATAGAAGAGTAGAGTTGAAAGGGCCATGAAGGCCATTGACTCCAACCCCCTGCTATTGTAAGATAAAGCTGAGATTCAGAATTAAACAGAAAATCCTCCCAGAGGAATGATGTAAACAGTGGGATCCCAGAGGGATCTGCTGTGGACCAATGCTTTGCAAAATAAATGATATGCAGTGAGCAGGGAGGTTGTTGCTACCAACAACTTGTTTGAAGCATTAAAAAGGGACTACAAAGAACTCAAAAAAGATCTTTTCTGGATGCAGGGGCACCAAAATGTCAAGTGAGACTCTATGAAAGCAAGTGTAAAGTGATGCACATAGGATAAGAAAAAACAAAAGCAACATCTCAGCATCACATATACTTTGACTATGAATGCGACCTTGGGGTTGTGGCAGACAGTTTGTTGAAAATGTCAACCCAGTGTTTGGTTGCTGTTCCAAACATGTTATATTGCATGTTAGGCATTAATAGGAAGGGAACTGAAAGTAAAATTGCCAAGATTATGTCACACTTGCACAAATCCATGCCGCAACTGTACCTGGAATACTATGGAAAAGGTGCAGGAAAGTGGCTGGAGCAACTGCCCTATAAGGAACAGCTGCAACATCTGGGACCACTTTATTTGGAGAAAGAGTGAGTGAAGGAAGATGTGGCAGAGTTGTACCAAATTATAATGCAGAGAAAGTGGATAGGAAGACATCCTACTCTCTTTCTTTTATAATATTAGAACATGGGGGTCATCCCATGAAGTTGGTTGGTGGGAGATTCAGGGCAGTTAAAGGAAGGTGCAGGATTAAACTAAAAAGTTCACCTTTGCAAGCTGTAGCAGTGGCTGCCCACCTGGATGGCTTTAAGCAGGGGAATAGAAAAAGGCCTGGAGGAGGAGCTACCCATGGCTGCTGGTCCCCATGTTCCAGGGTCTGCCTCCAGGGTCAGAGGGGCCTTTCCCCACACACCAGCTGCTGGTTTCATTTTTATAATGCCCAACAGCCTAGGCTCTCTGGGCCATTAACAAATGGCTCTTCTGACATTATTGAAGGTCCCATTGAACTAAGTCCCACCATTCAGTGAGACTTACTCTCAAATTACTTAGTTACTTGATGATGCATATTCCATTTTTCTGTTAGAATAATAATCAAAATGCCTCAGAGAAATAAACAAACAAAACAAGAACCATTTCAATGATATATCAATTAAGACAGTAGAACAAAGGGAATTTAAAGCAGCATTCCCAGATTAGCATGCACAAAATTTGACCCTTCAGCTTTCCCAGGCCCCTGCAGTTCACCATGTTTGATCAAAACGATTATACTGATTTATTTGCATTGATGCTGAGTAAAGAATGACCTAAGGATCTTATTTCAGTTCTAGCTATACGGTACCTGAGCACTCAGCACCACCTCTGGACAAGAGCAGAAAATGCAAGCAAGAACCTTGCTTAAAAACATATTTTTAAATGCTATGCACATAGGAAAGTTTAATACACCAAGCAGATTTATAAACAACAGGGAACAAAGTCACCACATTCTTTGTAGAATATGACAGAAGCGATAGGTGACAAGAAGACGAGCAGATTTCTTTCTAATACAAAAATCTAATCAAGGACCTAAAGTGCTTTTTCTCACATCGGAGAACAATTGTGTGTCATGCATTGCAAAGTGGGCTGCTGCTTTGTCTCCAGGATCAAAGAAATATTAAAAATCAAATCTGCATTTTCTTCCTTTTTCAAGACTGTCATTTCAATCAGGACTTGTTTACACAATCAAGACTCAGAAGCGATCTTCTCTGTATGGTTACTCATGTCAGCATCTGCAGCAATTTCTAAAGTTCTTCACATGGACAAGCCTGCCGTGCTATACATCTGGAGGCCTTGTGCAGAGCATGGCTTAGTTACAGCACAGCAGGCTCTGCCCAAGCAGGAGACCCTGCCTCCTCTCCATCCCTTGACCACTTAGCTGCGTTCAGCGGTGTTTGTCTCACGACAGCCGAATGTGTAGAGAGTGCCTGGTGGACTGGCCTTGAGCACTTTGGGCAACTTGTAATTTAAAACAGAGTTTGAAAATTTGGAATGCAATAAAATGTAACGGTGGCATTTGTGATTGTAAACAAAAGCATCAACCAGTCCGAGAGCCCCACTTACAGGCCAAATGCCTTCTTGAACAGAGCAATTCTTGCCTGCAGAAAGACAGCAGAGAGGGACCCACTCAGTTACCCTCTGAGAGAGTTCCCAAGCCTGGGGGCAGCCACTGAAAAGGCCCTCCCTAACAGCACCTCCAAACATACCTCTGATGGTGGTTGCCTGGAAAGAAAGTTCTCTCCAGAAGGTCTCTCGAGGTAAGCGGAGAGCAGGTGGTCTTTCAGGCAGCCTGGTCCTATGCCATGTGAGACTTTATAGATTACGTGCAGCAGTTTGGGTTCCACCAGGAAGCAGAGCAGTAGAAGGGGAAGCTGCAGCAACAAGGGAGGCCCTGTTGCCAGTAACTGGCCCTGTAACAAAGGCTTGTATGACCACGGTCACAGCAGACATCTCTAGAAATGGACCCAGTTGGTGCAGAAGCTGCCAAGACCTGGGCATCCAAGTTCAGGGCTGAGTCCAAGAGTCCCCCGGACTATGACCTTCATCCAGAACAGGTTGAATCCTTCCTCCCCGATCTGTTCTTTGACTGTCCTCCGGTTCACCTCCATTAAGTCTCAATTTGTTTGCCCTCACAGGGTCCATTACCAACAGCTTCCTTGGATTTAGATTACAAGATGAGATGGAGTTGGGTGCCCAGGGAAATCACACGGGGGATGGGATGGAACCCTGAGGGATGCTTCGGCTGTATGAATGCTCGTGACTTTGTTTATGGGTCTCTGTGAGATCATATCAGCCTTAGTGCTTCAATATGGCCTGCAAAATCACATGGCTTGCCACAGCTAATCACGAGTGACAACAGGGACAAATGAAGCCAAGAACTTCAAGGGCAAAAGAGAAAGGGGGTACCAAAATGACAACATCAGCCTTCTGAAATTGGCGGTGTTTTGCAGCCCTTGTGGACAGCAACGCATCTAAAATACATAGAGCTGCTTTGTCTTGCCTTGTCTGACTGGACGTGCTTGTGCCAGTTCGCAGGCACCTGCTAGCATTACCTGGCCCTTTTCTGTGGAGAGGTGAAGCACAACACTTGCAGGGCCATCCCTACCCTTAAGCAGAGTGCAACAGTTGCCTCAGATGGCAAAAGCTCCTGGCTGCCCCTCCTGAACTTCTCAGCTCTGCTCATCTGTTTGAGAGCAAGGCTGTGTAGGCCATGGGGCCGATGTGGGGATCCCTAAACGAGACTCGAGGGTGGTGGGGGACTCTGTGCACTGCCAGTTTTGAAGGTTCTCCTGCCAGCCCAGCTGCCTCCCATTCAAAGAGAAGGAAGGCTCTGCCATCTTGCCCTTTTTCTCAAGAGGCAACATACTGTGTGTGAGGGATGTATCCTGCTGGTAAGCTTCAGTCTGTCCCCATAGCATAAGGCAAGCAGGCAAGCAAAAGGAGCATTTCATAATGGTTCAGGTGAAATTATGGTTTCTGTACTTATGCAAAAAAGAAGACCTTTATGTGCTAATGGACCTGTTGACCAGCTGGTGCTAGACTGCAAGGGCTGATCCAAAGCCTTGTGCCTTATCGGTAGCCCAAGCAAGAGGGTGTGCATGATGGTGAGGAGCTGAAACTGCTCTGAATGCAGATGGTATCTCCAGGTAGCACTACAGAATTTCAGCCTGAACTGCCAGAAAGCCAGACTGAGTCCACAATATGGGTCTCAGTGGACCAGTGATGTGACTCACGGCCACTTCCTGCATTCCTATGTACCAGAAGAACTTGCCAGGGCAGAAAAAAGGAGGCTTTAAATTAAGAAATAGAAATCTGAACTAGTGTGAAGCCTTTAGGAGGCAAGGATCCAAGGGCAAATTAGGCAATACCTGAAATTCATCCTTATATTTCAGGTACCTGGATTACTAAGTTGTGTTTTGTTTTTAAGCAGTAGGGTGGGACTGGAACCACGGCATGTGGGGAGAGTTCAGCCTACCACCCCACACAGGCTCCAATGCAGCATTTCTTTAGGTATTTTTAACCTGCCATGCAACAAATGCTCTCTGCCCGTTAAAAGATCAAAATGCAATGTAATCTGTTTAAGACAGAGGATGCAATGAGATAATGTAAAGAATAAAATACAACAAACAGCTTCCCTTCCAGCTCTGGTGGAAGAGAGAATTTTTTTACTGGGACTGTAGCAGCTTCAAGGCTCCCTCCCCCACAACAGGCACCTGATCCTACATCCCCAGGCTATAAAAGATGTGATCCATATTGCATATATCATGAAATCATCTAATGTGTCCCTAAGAAGGGAGGGTTGAAATCATTATAATGATGGGGAGAAAGGTGAGCCCACAAGAAATCAGTTATACAAAACTGGTGCTTTTGCGTGTGCATTCTTCCAAAGGTATACATCAGTGGTGCACACCACTGAAATTTACTCATTCTTCTCCCATTGATTAAACCATATTTTTCACACAGACTTTAAAAATGCCCATGTGCTCTCACAAGCTTTTTTTTTGTTTGGTCTGGAAATCATATTGCAAGCTCAGAAATGCATGGACTTCGACTGCAGATGGTGTCCAAGTCCATGATCAGTCCGGAATGTGTTAACTCTGTAAATCCTGGTCAAAAATGAACTGAAACACATTTCTCATACATTCCTGATTCACATCTCAAACAACGGGGACGTGAATCATCATTCTGCTCTCCTCCAACAGAGTAATCCTCCCTTGTTTTACTATCTGATCCTTTCAGCTTCAAGCACTTTTCTCCCCTGCCCTGCTGATTTTTGAAATATTGAGAGACCAGCTGGAGAGAGAGAAAAAAAAAACTGCGCATAGAAGTTATACCAATGTCTGAATCGAGATTTTGAGTCCTGGGGATTTTTAAAGAAACAGAATACAAATATTATGCAGTAAATGCAGTGAGTTCATAAACTGTACCAACTAAGTTTTCCTAATTCATACAAAAGTTAGTTCAATTGCAAATTAACCATAGGCCTGCTGAAAGGGAAAGCGAAGATGCAGGGCCGGTATTTCCACTATATAAATATATACATATGATTAGAGGACAGAACTGGCCTGTATAGAGTGGACTATTGGTTCTTTGTGCCTCATGTGCGAAATGCCATCCACCTCCAACAGGGCAAGAGGGCATTAATAGTCAATAAAGCAGCAATGAGGTTTATTCTGAATGCTATTAGAAAGCCAGTTCTATCCCTTTGGGTGATCTGCAACTGTTTCCTGTTGAAACATAATACCTTTGCTAAGCAAGCAATCTCTAGATCACCTAAAGCCTCCATATAAAGATAAGCTTGAACTAAACTCTCCTAATGTTTCCAAACACCCAGATAAGTGGCAAAGAAGGTAATCCTGAATCCTGGTTAAGCTGACAGAATTCACTGGGAATAAGCAACTGAGCACTGATTTCAGGAGGACAGCCAAATCTGCTACCGAAGGGGAAGCTGGCACAGCTTCTGTTAGCCAGTAATGTAGTTCTTAGTGTGCAACTCCAAGAGAGCAGCTATTCTAGAGCTCTAGGCTCTGGAACAAGAAAAGAGAACCCAGTCAGGAATGGGGATATTTTGAAATAAGGGATAATGCTATAAAAAGAGGACATCCTGTTTGAATGAATCGACCAGTGATCATTCTGCACCGAAGACCAGGCACTGAATCTCTCTTGAACACGCCCAGAGCACATGCATATGTCAGATCAGCCCAGCTGCCCCAGCCAATTGGTGACGACCTGGTGAAGCAACCAGCAGTGGCACAAGAAGAGCAAAGGGAAGATGAGGCTTCATATGGATGTGACAGAGAGTGCTCCAGTTCGTGTTCCCCCACATACCCATAACAGACGCCCACGGTGGCATAGTGAATAGAGCTATGGACTGAGGCTCAGGAGATCAGGTTCTAATCTGCAGCTGGCCATGAAACTCACTGTGTGACTTTGGACCAGTTGCTGATTCTCAGCATCAGCTGCTTCACAGGATTGTTGTGAGGATAAAACAGAAGGGAGAAGGAGAAGGGTTATATAAACCACTGAAGGATTATGAGTACCTTGCAGGAAAAAATGTGGGGCATAAATGATAAATAAATATCACCTGCTACTGGATTGTTAGAAAAGGAATGAGCAAAACACTGTTTCCAGACCACCCCAAAAGCCACAGAAATCTTGCATACAACCATGGACTGCGTAACCTCCAGCACAGTGTCCTAAGCACGTAATTCTAGCCAACACATGGAAAAGTCACTTTTGGACTGTGCCACTTCTCAGGCTACAAGTGGTTAAATCTAATCTTTGAATGGTCTTACAAATAGTCCTGTGCAAAGAAAAGCTGAAGGGAAGCGAGAAGGTTAGAATCACTTTCAATTGCAGGCTTTTTTCCTACCAGCAGCAAGTGTTCAAAAGGTGACAACAACACTGCAGTCTAAACTTGTTCAGTGCATGAAAAGCACTGCCACCTGACTACAAAACTTCTTCCTGGGCATCGATGCTAGCTAGGCCTCCCAAATATTCTGTGTTATATTGAACCCACAAGTGAGACCAGCAACAAGTCCATAGTTCTCCCATTCCAGAATTCCATTCTGGTTTTCCATGTTCCCTCCCTACAAATCACTGAGAATGCTATGCCCACAGGAGATGCCTATCCTTCACTAAGGGCAGGGGTTCCCTCTTGGAAGTCTTTTTCTATTGATGTTTTTGCTTTTTGCTCTTCTGCAAAGCCCAAAAGGGTTTGCACCTCGCTCTTGTACGTGGATGGTGCCATTTGGTTCGGGCCAGCGCTCAGAGGACTGAGATGCTATCGGTATGCGTGATCATACATTTCCCCTGGGAACAGTTTGGCGCAGGGGTGCAGGCGCATGGTCTCTCAAGATGCTCGTTTATCTTGAAACTGTGGGCGGCTCCCATGTCACCATATTTCTCCAAGGGAGGAGAAATTCTCCAACAGCTCTTCACAGACAGCGCTGGCTGTCCTTTTCCTTGATCCTACGTAAGCATTTGGGGGAGAGGCGAGGTGTAGCTGCTGGGGGCAACAGCCTCAACATTGTTGGCAGCCTGGCCTCCTTTTGCATCCTCCACAATGAAGGCGTGTGGACAGTGGTATAGTGCCTTCCTTCAGGGAAGTGGTGGAGCCAGTAATGTGCCAAAATCTGCCCTTTTCTTTGTTAATTTTTATTCAACTTATATTCTGCTATAATAGTCCAAAGACTCTGTAAGTGGACTAGAATATTACATAAAATAGCAATATTACATAGAATAATAATTAAAAACATACAATAAAACAGAGAAAGATGCAACTGAGGTCAGATATCAGGAAGTTAAAATAGATTAAAGCTAAAAACATCCAAGAATAAAATCAATTGTTAAAATGTCTGGAGAAGAGAACGGTTTTTGCCTGGCACCTAAAAGATTGTAAAGAGGGTGCCAGCCGAGCTACTTTCAGGAGGCCATTCCACAAATGGGGCGCAGCCACTGAGGAGGCCCCTCTTCTGTTTGTCACCCTCTTTACCTGCTTTAGAGGCTGGCTCTCTCAGAATGGCCTCCTCATCAGATCCTAGGGACCAGGTAGATAGTGACCCTTCCATTTTTTGAAAGTTTTCTTCTGCCATGAAAGAGATTTCCACATTTTTGCTTCAATTTTGCTCCATTTTCAGGACATGCTAGCATTTATGTTGAATTGGTTTTACAGCTTACCTAATCACTGGGATGAAAGGAACAACTCATTGGAGAATTCCCTGATGCTGGGGACGATGGATGGCAAAAGGAGAAGGGGGAGAGAGAGGATGAGGTGGCTGGATGGAGTCACTGGGGCAGTGGGTGTGGGCTTGGGTGGTCTCTGAGGCATGGTGGAGGACAAGAAAGCCCAGAAGAATGTTGTCCATGCGGTCATGATGGGTCGGGCAGGACTTTGTGGCTAAACAAACAAAATCACTGGGAGCTGGCCACAAGTGCTGTGTGTGTGTTAATTTTACTTCTGTTAACTTCTCTCTATTGTTCAGCCTCCCATGCTGCCTGCACTTGGGAGGAATTACCAGTTAACATCTTCCTCTGAGCTTTAGTTGAAGTGCGGGAACCAAGGGGGCTCCCAACTGCAGGAAAGAGAACAATACAATGAAAGGCAGGAAGCTCCCATGCGCTCCTCAGCCACCTCAGAAATAAGGCAAGTCCAAGAACTTCAAACCTGAACCAACATTTTCTTCTCTTTCCCATTTCTTTTTGGAACCACTTTCTCTTTTCTCCAATTGAATAGGTAGAGTGGAAGAAGTGTGCTAAAAATTCAGCACAGCTCTAATTCAGAAGGTCAGGATTAGCAGTTCTACGGCCAGTCCACTCCTCTCTAGCATAGCTATCTTCTCAAAGCCAACAAAATAACTAACCGGCAGAGCTGAATTGATTCTGAGATAAGCTGGACAGGAATCAGATCAGTTTTATAATGTTGTCCATTAATCTTCAGATACTATGCATATGAATTAGGCTAAAGATGGATTATAGTCCACTCTTACACACAATAGCATCAGTATAATGGAACTTAGCTGATATTAATGTCATTATTATCCTAGCTCTGTACTAGTGGAAGTGAAAGTAGAAATCATATCTTACTTTTGATACTATCAGAGCTGGCCAATTATGTGCTTCTTAATTTGATATTCCAGTCTCCTTTTCTATTTCAGTAAGGACAACAAAGCAATAATTTGAATTCAGTGCCTGAATTTCATACCTGGAGCCTATGTATGTGTGAAATTATCAACCTGTTAAGCCTCTAAAACTCTGCTTTGCTTGATTTGTATAATGTATAACATGTATGTAAGACTTAGTAGTTTTTGAAAGATACCAAGGTGGATCCTACATTGGCTTCACCTGGCATAATTCTGCAAACATTACTGGAGATATACCAATACTGCTGAATTCATCTACCATCCTGGGGTGTTCCTCTTTAGAACTGAAAATCAGTACATAGATGATGTTCTACTTTGGAGCAGAATTCCTTGTTCCAAATGCTACTTAGAAAATATACCTTAACAGAAAGCTAATTCTGATGGAATGTTTACTATATCTCAGAGCTATAAAAAGGTAAAGATAAAGGTTTCCCCTTGACATTAAGTCCAGTCATGTCTGACTCTAGGGGGCGGTGCTCATCTCCGTTTCCTAGCCGAGAGAGCCAGCGTTTGTCTGCAGAAAGTCTCTGTGGTCACGTGGCCGGCATGACTAAACACTGAGGTGCATGGAACACTGTTACCTTCCTGCCAAAGTGGTACTTTTTATCTACTTGCATTTGCATGCTTTCGAACTGCAAGGTTGGCAGGAGCTGGGACGGAGCAACAGGAACTCACCCCGTTGTGCAGATTTGAACCGGCGACCATTTGATCAACCCACCCAGCAGCACAGCGGTTTAAACCACTGCGCCAGAACCTCCTAAATCCCAGTCCAGCAATCTTAACAGACCACACCTTAGGGATGGGTTGAGAAATTTGTTGCAGTTCATTTTGATGAGGTGCTACCCATGTTTGCACCTTGAGGATTGAACAAGGACTGAGATGCAAGCTGCACTTGAAAGTCACATATTACCAAACTTGCAATATGATTCACAGACCACCTCAAAAATGTGTTTGGCAGCATTCACACATTGGAAAAATGTGCATGAAAAACACACACTTTTACAAGTGTAGAATACTCGACTTTGATCAACAGATGAAGAAGCCATACATTTCAAGGTCGCACACAAATGATATGCATGTTTGACAGAACACACATGCACGCACACACAAAACCATGAATTTTCATGCATAATCTGCTTGCATTTGCATGCTTTCGAACTGCAAGGTTGGCAAGAATAATCAATTCAAGTTGTGTCAACCCAGAATCAGGTTGGACATCAGGAAAAGCTTCCTCACTGTCAGAGCAATACGACAGTGAAACCAGCTGCCTGGAGAGGTGGTGGGCTCTCCCACACTAGAGACATTCAAGGTGAACCTGGAGAGTCATCAGAACGGGATGGTGAAAAGTGGTGTCCTGCAACAGCTGGGGCTTGGACCCGATGGCCTTCATGGCCCCTTCCAACTCTACAATTGTACAATTCTATGAGTGTATGAAAGTGGATGAAACCCCTATGCAGGAACACCAGGAAAAGAGCATGTCTCCCCAAAGCAGCGGTGCAGAGCAGCAGCTCTCAGGCCCAGATGCAGCTCTCTGGAAAGCTTCAGAGGGCCATGTCTCCTTTCCCCAACCAACATTGCTTGGTGGTCTCCTGGCTATTAGGCAATTTTCTCCTTGTCCTAAAAAGCTGAAATACCTCTTCTGGGGTTTAATTGCTGGCAGTAGGACCTTGAAGCTAAAGTACAGCTGGTATTTTTGGTGTTTGGAGCCCTCTCATTTGCCTTTAGTCCCATTCACCACTGGTAAGTACTTCTGGAGAACTTTTCTGACATGGAATCTGGCTCATAAGTTGGTAGTTTCCACAGCCCTGTCCTGCTTTAACACAGGGGTGCTCCCAGATGGAAGGTTCCTAGTGCTTACAATCTAAAGGTCTTGAGTAGGTTTTCCATCATTTTTTTCCAGAAGAAAAGATGGAATTGCTGCACAAAGCTGTTTACCTGGGACAAGAAAAGACATGGAAGAAGCAAGGGGAGAACACAAAAGAGCTGCAAAATGAAGGCAAAATCTTCTGTTACACCCCCCCCACACACACACACACACACCACCACCATGAAATTCAGTGAACAAGGCAGAGCAACAGCACAATAAAAGAGTCATCTGAAAGAACCTGTGTTAAATACAAATTAGGTCCCAGAATAAAGCAACTTCAAGTATTTGGCAAAGAAATGTATTCAGTGCTGCTAAAGTAAAACACAAAGAAGTAACCTCCTAAAATATCGTTTTAATGACTTCCTTTGACCTCTTTCATTTCCCAAGCTGTTTAATTAGCAGTTGCCTCAACTGCAAAAGCCCTTCAGGTATCAATATGTAGATGTTGGGGAAAACATTGCTACTGCCTCTGTGAACCTACAAGACCGTGCAGTTTATGAACACAAGTCAACAATAAGCACACAGCAACTTCACAAGGGAGGGGGGATCCCGCCAAGTCTGAACTAGATTGATTCAACGCATGTCACCCGCCACCTAAAAATAATTGTGTGGGTGGACTCTAGTAAGCTTATAGGATGTGTGATGTTCACAACTTCTCATGGAGGAGACAAGGGGCTGGTCTACACCAGGCATTTTTCCCAGTTTTGTAATGCCTGGCTTAGTGACATCTCCCGTGATGCGCACCCCAAACCAAACTCTTCATGCTATTTCTGCCACAATGGCTGAGCTGTCTTCCCACCAGTTCCTTCAGAACTGTTTATACATTGCCATTTCCCCTGGATATATATTTCAGAGCGTCTAAGTGGCTCCCATAGGCTAGGAGGAGAGGGGGTAGACAAAGAGTGGCCCTGCAAGTGGGAGTGAGGAGGGAAGTCTCACCAGACCGCAGTTGCTTTCCTGCCTCCTTCCTGACCTCTCTTGGCATCTTTCTCTCCCTTTCTCTCATCCTCTCTCTCCCTCTGACTCAGAGAGTAAATTCAATGTCGCTGCCTTCCTCCCTTCTCCTGATCTTCCAAAAATGACTTTTGGACAGGCTTCCAATGCCTCCTTTCTCCTTTTACCTCTAGCTAAAAACATTCCAGATAGGCACGTCTACTCAGAAGCGAGTCTCATTATCTTCGGTGGCATTACTCAGGAGTAAATCTCATTGGCTCCGGTGGTGCACACTCACAGGAAAGTCAGCCTCAGAGAGGGGCTGCGCCTGCTCTTGAGTGGAGGGGAATCCGCGTACCAACCCTGCCAGTTTACCTCCCTCATCTCTCTATCCCCTTCTCCATGATTTTCTGTGAGGGAGCAGGAATTACTGTCATCGTTTTTCTTTTTCTAAAAAAACACCCTCTGGTCTGCTGGTTTGTGTCTGTACAGGGCTCCAGCTGATGGGGTGCAGGTATAAAATACAGTGTCATAATTTTAAAAGGTCACATCCTGGCACCCACCAGCTTTCCAACTGCTTCTGCTTCTCCTGCAATTGCACTGTATGTGACACAGGATCACATTTCTAGCCCAGCGGAAACTGTGCTGTATGCATTCGCATGTGCCCAAATCTGTTTTACTCAGGAAGCATGGCAGTTCTCCCTGATAAATGGAAGGGACTCTAGTGCAGATCCTCCTGCACTTTAAATAACAGAACAGAGCTAAAATTATAGGAGAGATTTCCTTTCCACGGAAACAGAAATGAAGGATGAGAAAAGCCCACTGCTTTTTCATTGCTCAATATTCTTCTTCATCTCTCATGTGTCCTCACAATGCTGTGCCCCACACTTTTCCCCTACTAGCTCTCATTCACTTTCGTTGAGGTTTTGATAACTTCCATCCTGGGCTCCAATCAAGTTCAGAAACAAAGATGGAAAGAAAATATAGAAACATCAAGTAACTCAGCAGAACACTGCTGCATCGGCATGAGTGATTGAGGTCAGGTTGTCCCAGCTGCAGTTGTCCCAGCTGCAGGCAGCTCACTGATTAGATTGACGGGGCAAGATAAAATACAAATATTAGAGGAGCCATGCTGGATTGGTCCGAGGGTCCATTTAGACCAGCATTTTTTTCACTCGGTGGCCAACCAGCAGACAATACAATACCTTCCCATCCATGTTCCCCAGTAACTAATCTGCATAGGCAACTGCCTCTGATAGTGGAAGCAGCATGTAGCCAATGATAGCTTTTTTCTTCCAGAATGTGTTTAATCCTGTTTTGAGGTCATCCGGATTGGTGGCCATCACTACCTCTCATGGGTGATTGCTGCTGCTTAATGATGCAATGTGAGCAGCGCTTCCTTTTATCAACACTTCCTTTTATTTCTGAATCTCTCACCAATCCATGGAATGACTAGGTTCTTGTATTACGGGACATGTTTTCCTGTCCACTTTCTCCACACCAGGCTAAAGCCTGTACATCTCTAGCAGGTCTTCCCTGACTCACCCTTTTTCTAATCGTAAAAGTTCCAGATGTTGCAACCCTTATCATACAGGGGCTGCTCCTTGGTCATTGTGCTCACCATTCCCCGCACCGTTTCCAACTCTACAACAACCATTTTTAAGTGCAGAGACCAGAACTGTGCACAGTACTCCAAATGCAGTCAGGCCATGGATGTGTCTAAGGGCAGTGTGACCTCAGCAGCTTTATCTTCCAGGCCTTTCCAATCACAGCTAACATGGGATTTGCCTTTTCCACAGCAGCCACATACTGGGTGGCTCTGCCATGGGAAAGGAAGCTCGCATTCCTAGCGCCCTTCTGCAACTCTGCTCAGTATCTTGTTGAAGGAAGAACGGAGGGTGTACACTGGCCATCAAAGGGGCACTCCTATGCATGTTCAGACAGCAAAAGGGCCCCGGAGAGCTGGCTGGGGAGTGCAGGAAACTGCAGGCCATTTTGCCCACCTAAACACGCGCAGGATTTACACCCTAAGATTTCTAGTTGGGAAAGGAGGGCCAATCAGTTTGACCTCAAGTCAAGTCATTTGAACCAAGTGAAGCTACTCCAGAGAAGTGCTATGACCAGCCTGTGAGTTATTTAAAAGCATATATTTTAACCTATGCATGCAAGTGTGTGTGTGTGTGTGCGCGCGCGTGCACGTGCATGTATGGTATGTATGTCTGCAAAATATGGCAAATGTTATGGCACTCCCCTTTGTAGGACTCATGTATTCTTTCTTGCATATCCTCAACCCTTTCTGCGTTTGGCCGTTATTTTATAGAATGTCACCCCCAAGAGGTATTGATGGGACAAGTTCAGCATCCAGATAGCACTGACCTTAGCGCACAGACTTAGAGAAATAGCTTACATACTCCGGACATACACCTCCATAGCTAGCAGTTGGCATGGTCAACAACCCCACTGCCCACTCCTGGTCTTCTCCTGTAGCAGCTGCATGCAGTGAGCAGCATTGCCAAGTGGCTGATTGTGAAGAGCTGCTTCTTCAGCTTCCCACACATCCGTCCAACCATCCTGAATCCAGGCTCTGGTTGATTTGTGAGAAAATGGCCTCATTTCTCTCTTTATCTCCCCACATTCAAACATTGCCAACTTCATTTTGCTGTTTCTCTGCTCTCAGTTTGATGGGAATCACCTTTTCTGAACTGTGATGTGCATCTCATTCTCAGATTTGGATGCTTCCTGTCATTAGTTGCCATTGATGAATCATCAGCAAATCACTTATGACTCTTCTCTAGCCATCAGCCATAACGATATGACTGAAAGAACGGAACAGTTTAAGGCATAATCCATGGTTCCGCCATACAAGCTCAATTGCAGTGAATAGAAATATTGATTCATTTCTGTCTAGTGAGATTATTCCCTTCATCACCAAATATAAATGGTGTCTTCTTTTTTTCCCTTGTGAATTGGTTCAGGTGGGAACATTGCATTGCTAAATATGGGAGTAGTTAGGAGACAACTCAACAGAAAAAGCTGCAAATCTTATTCTGTTCCTGTTAGTTCTTTATAGAGGTTTCCAACAGCAATGGAACCAGGAAAAAATGTGCAAGACAAGGTGATGTAGAACTATTTTCTTCCTCGGGTCTGCAGGTTTAGCACAGATATGAGGAGGGTCTATCCCTCCATTCGGTTATGTACTTGGTGGCATTTATGAACCTTAATTGAACCTTAAGCTTATGTCCAGGTTGTGTCCTCACCTGGACAAAGGTATGTGAGAGCTGATGCTTCCCCACACATGATTTCTTCCTGGCCCCCACTCCACCTACTGAAGCAGGCCAGGCTGGCAGGTGACTTTAAAAAGACTGGCAACAGGAGAGCTGGGAAGCCCCATGGCATCTGAGGGCAGCAGGCTAGCATGGAGGGCACAGGCAGCCTTGCCCTCCAGTGGGATGGCTGAATGCAGAGGGTTGCCAAGTCTCCCCCCTTCTGCATCTCAGAATCTGCTGCTTCAGGACTTAAATTTGATTGGGGCAAAAAGGCAAAATAGTGGGTTGCAGAGGAAGCACCACACATCTGTTTGTGAGCTGCCCTGAGTACAGCGAACAGCGGAGAGGACAGTATTGTCAGTATTATCCCTCTGATCAAGAAGAAATTAGAACAGTAAAATATTTCCAGGAGTCCTGGCTTTTGCACAGAGTTGCTTTGACTTTCTACAGGAAAGAAAAGCACTCCAAATGTACATCAAATACTCATTCAGAAAATATGATTGATTATGTTTGTGAACAAAGTTAGGTAGGAATATGATTTCAGTGTGTACTGCTGGTCTCAACCTCAGTGGTTTATTATCTGGGTTTCTTATTCCAGGAAAAATAAAAAAGTAAAATAAAACATAACATAAAGGACAGCACTATTTAAAGCTGTTCTTTCTTTTGACAGGAAATGATTTAAACATCTCTTATCAGTCGAGACAACCAACATCAATGAAGTTCTCTGTGTGGCCTTTATGCAATACAGAAGTTTTTTTCTTCTGGTTTTTAATCAGCTTTATCTCATCACTCAAAAAAGAAACAGCATAATAACTGGCTGTCAAATAAAGTAATGAAAGAATAAGAATGAAAAGAAGCTACCAAAACATATTGCTACATATATTGTTGAATTCTTCCTGTGCCGCTTATTTGGAAGAAAGTTCCAGGTCAGGTTGCCCATCAGCTGTTTTCTGGTCCAGGCAGTAAAACTGCAGACAGCCAGTGCTCTGGTCTTGAAAGCCCCTTAGGCTGCAATGTACCTCCCTGGAAATACAGTGGTACCTTGGCTCATGAACGCCTCGATTCATGACGAAATCGGATCGCAAACAGAAATTTCAGAAAAATTTTGCCTCAGATCATGAACTCCTCATTGGGTGACAATCGTGGTCATGCTGGTGGGGGGAGATGGCCATGATCTTTGTCGTTCTTTGTTCTTTGTTACTCTGTTGTTCTTTGTCACTTTGTTTCAAATTTTTGTGATTTAAAAAATGGTTACAGAATGGATCAACCTCTTATTTACATTGAACTTATTTACATTGGGGAAATTTGACTTGGGTCACGACCAATTTGGGTCATGACTAGAGTCGTGGAACGGATTAAGTTCGTGAGCCAAGATACCACTATAAATGCCATTGAACGCCACAGAACTTAACCTCCAAGTAGACCTGTGTAGAATTGCACTGTTAGTTGATTTTGAAAGCAATTGGAAGACTTTTCTCCCTTTGGATTGCATCTCTGGCCTAGGCAGCCTCCAAGCAAGACTGGTGGATGCAAGACTGAACAGGATTTCTCGTGTTCCTGGAGTACCATTTTGGCACTGTTTCTGTCTCACACAGAAACTCCTCAATTTCTGAACAACTCACCAGTTCTATATAATGAATAAATGTTGGTATATGGATGTACATATTAGGTATGTTAAGATATAAAGCTGTTTGTGTAAAACAAATGGATATGCATCAAGCTTGATACAATAAAATTACAAAAGTAGTGATCCTGCAGGTGGAAATACTGGCATTCAGAATCTGTTCAGTCCTTTATTCATAAATTCACTCATTTGGGGGGTGGTTCACAGGTTTTTTAAGGTTTGGCTTCTCTTTGCTTTATTTTATTTATCCTTTGGTTGTTTCTAGGTTTTATTTTTCTTATTATTTATTCAGTCGTAGGTATTTTGTTCAAGTTGATCTGTATTCCCTTTGTTCAGGAGAAACGTGTTATATGAAATAAAATGTAATTTTTCAAAGGTGGTCTGTTTGACCTATGTTCCTTACATTTGCATGGTTATAATGTGATTTAAGCATCTAAAACCCTTCTCACTTTTAAATAATCTCATATGTAGTGTTTTGAAGCTTAATATTAAATATATTCAAGAACATTTCTCTATCTGTGCTAAGCATTTTTTTTTGTTTTTTTTTTTTTTGCATCACTTTGTATCCCATTCTTCACGGCAGCATGTCAGGATGGCTTACAAGCTTAAAATCACAACAATAATAAAATCAATCAATAATACAATAGTCAATAACAAATAAATAATAATAAATACAATCAGAGTTAAAAATAAGTAAAACACATTCAGAGAAAAAGATAATATAAATAATGTTTTTAAAAAAGCAACTGTTAACTTCTGGAATCCTAATCCTTAAAATAACGTTCAAGTATAAAGCTTTTCACCTGGCACCAAAAAGAATATAGGCTCGGTGCCAGGCAAGCCTCTCTGGGGAGCACATTCCACAGTCTGGGCACCACTGCAGAGAAGGCCCTACTCCAAGTAGACATCTCCTTTACCTCCTTCAGGGAGGGTTCCCAAAGCAGGGCCTCTCCTGCAGATCTTAAGGGATATTATTATTATTATTATTATTATTATTATTATTATTATTAGACTCCGACCACATGAGGAAACAGTAATTTTGAAATCACACATTTTCACCTGTAATGCCAGAAAGGCTGTTTCTAAAAAGTGGTTTCCTCCCTTTCTGTGAGTTGGGCTTCTCTACACAAGGCATTTATTGTGTACTTGTGATCATCCACATCAGTCCTTTCAAGAATGTCATCCTGCAGAGCCTCCCCATGGTTTGCAGTTTTCTAAAAATTTATTTTAGAGCTATTAAATTTCAAATGCAGAACAAAAGGGATGGAAATTTCCTGTAATATCACCATTCCTCTCTAATATGGTTATACCACAGTGCCATCTTGTGGTTGCATAGTGGTGTATATAGAAAGCTGAGAAAGACAAGCCCCAGATAGAGGAGGAAGGAAACCTCAGATAATGGATGCACTCTTCCTCCAACAAAGGAAACATAAGAAGAAGCTTCCGTAAATAATTTCATACACTGAAGCCCTTTGTGAACCCTTTTGGGTTCTTTCAGAAGCATCTTGAATGAATCTCAAATATTCCATTGCATTCCCACTTGGATGTGCTCTACCGAAACATGATGAATCGTCAAATGGTTTGAGATGGTACATTCAATGCTTCTGATTTTTTAAAAGTAGACATGGTTCCAAATGTCCATGAAGAATTAATGTGCATTTGAATCCACATGCGCAATAATTAAGCTAAAAGACTGAAAGCTGAAACGAGCTGCATAAAATTTTGTTAAAGGAAAAATGAAACAAGTTGGTCTGTGTTCATTAGCACTACACTTCAAAGCCATGGTCACATTAAATAGAGTGACTTAATTAGGAGGAGGAGTGAGTTCTAGGAAGTAAGATCCTATGCATTTATATTACATTTCACTGAGCTTTCTAAGTAAAATACAAATTAAAAGTCTGGGGAAGGAGCAGCAAATGAAGCAACCAAATCATTTGTTCTGAGTATTAGCAAAATACAGTAAGGAGGTAGTGAGAAAGACCAACTCCAGGTACAGTTCTGAATGACCGATTTGCCTCTATTTCTTGCTCTGAATATTTTCTCAGCTCCAAAGATGCCCAAAGATCAGAAGTTATATGGACTCTTTTCACCATTTGATTCCCCCACTCCCCTTGTTACCCATTGGCTCTTTCTACAAGGCCTTTGTCATGGAGTACCTTCCTGATGGCAAGTCACAAATACAACATGCTCTAGTGGACCTTATCCCACAAGAGACATACCCAGAGAGGGTGGAGGGAACCTCTTATTGCCTCAAACTCCAGGATAGGGTGAGCTGCAGCTGGGAGCATCCTGTAGTTATAATAAAACTAGCATATGTGTGGGTCTGGTTCATGCTAAGCTGCAAAGAAGAAATGTTGTTATTAATATGAGAAAGAGTTAAACATGTTAACTCCTTGCCCTTTCTTAAGGAACAGGACGTTATCTGGCAGCTTTATAGAGGCAGTTTCTTTAGAAGAAATTTACATACTTTGTTGTTCCATTGTTATTTCACCCAGTAGTCAAAGTTTTCTGGGCAGTTCACAACAAGGAAATATCAGTTTTTCTCTCTCTTTTTGCTTTGCTACACAAACTCTTTCTTGGGTGGGTTACAGAAGAATGCTTCTTACTGAATCTCACTGGCCTCCCCCTCAAAATTCTTCTGTTCATTTAATCTACTTTGCATAACATTACAATCACCATTGACTCTGTCCTGCTCATTATTCTGGAGAGGTTCTGGGTCTGAGAGTCCTGGAGAGTTAGACATATATCTGTTTTTTGGCTTTCCTCACAGCTATACAGCCAACTCAGGTAGAAACAGAGCAATTGCTTTCAGAAACTTCCAGAAATCCTCCTAAATACAATGGGGATCTCCATTATGGAATCCCCTGTACTTTATATCTGTACTGACATGAACGTCTTGTACAGGCTACAGAGCCATTTGGCAGAGCTGCAGTCCACCAAGCTTTTTGCAGCTGGGCAGAGTGTCCCAAGGGAGTTTAGTTTGCTCTCTAGGCTACTTTAAAATTTAGCAGAGCCTGGCTGGGTATTTGGATCCATCTGGATCGTCACCATGTATGTTTGTAAACAAACTCATGCTCCAAAAATGGAAAATGTGCCCAGGTGTCTTCTTCAAAGAATGCGCACTTCAGAGCTTCTACTGGCCTGGGAAAAAACAAAGCACTTATCACTGTAGCAATACATCTAACCATCAATCTACTGCATGAGTATATCACTGTAAATATGGATGTAAGGACAAAAGAAACTGAAAAAAGAATAGCAGTGATGACATTGCTATTTTCACAGTCTATTGTAAACAACTTTCTTTTCAAATGATTGGTTCAGTCAGACCTCTGGCAGCTTAGTGGCCTATTGGGCAGGGATGTGGGAAAGAGAAAGGGAGGAAGAAGTTCTGCTAGAGAAAGAGAGAGAGGGAGTCTCAACGTTTGGTTTGGATCCATCTACTAGTGGGTTAAGTCTCGCCCAATGCTGGTGTGCAACCTTCAAGAAAGTGTCTCTGAGAGACTGCAGCCCTTGACAGAAAAAATGACACCCCTCCACCCCCCCTTAAGAAATAGTGTGGGTCTTAAAGATCTCTGAGCATGTGTTCTTAATATTGTCCTGTACCTGTCCAATATAGCAAAGACGACTTCACTGCTCTGTGCAGCTGCAGAGTTCGAAAACACCCCTGATCGACTCCTGAATACAGTACCTTGAACAAAGGGCGTGCAGAAAGACCAACTTCCATGCTCTTCACTCAGAAGACATGATTAAAAGATCTGCAATAATCTCAGGGTTGCTTGATAGCTGCGCCAAACACACATTTCTGGTCCAATAATATTACATAAAATGTAGAGCTACTTCCCTAGAGGACTATATGTGCATACTTTGCTAGTGACTGGCTAGATATTAAGTCCCAGATAAGCTCCACTTTTCTTTTCTTTCCTGGAACTCACTTCAAATATGCAATTTCAAAGCATTTAAAAAGAAAAGAGAGAGATGCACTAATGGCTTCTGTAGCAGCAGAGGTAATTTCAGAGATCAGAGCAACCAGCTGTGGGGGAAAGCCCTATTTGACCTAAAGAGCATTCCACACTGATCTCAGAAAATATACTGCCAATGCCTAAACATTGTAAAACTGCACCTAATTGTTAATATGCCCTTGAAAGCTCTGCTAATAAATCACAGTTGTTTTGTAAGTGATTCAAATTGAGAAAAATGATTCAGTGCAAATGTGCAAAAATGACCAACCACATAACTTCATAATGTTGTCATTCTCCATTTTATAAGCCATTTGGTTTGCAAAAAGGTGTAAAAAGCCTTGTGGAATACCTTAAAAAAACCCAAAACCTTTATGAAAAAATGTAGACCCAAATCATTTGCCTTCTTCCTCCCCCTCCCCCTCTGGTGGCATCATCTCACTGTTCTGTATCAGCTTGGTACCAACAAGCTGTTGCTAGGATGTGCGTGTTTCCATGGCAATAAGCAAACCACTCAGCAGCACTCACAAACAAAATTGTCTCTTTCCCTTTCAACTTTTCCCCTCTTTTTCTCCAGTTCAAGAAGTATCTCCGCTACCACTATTATTGTTAAGCCAATGCAAAATTTTAAAATCAGTATCCTCAGTTAAGTAGATGTATCTGCAAATTCAGTTACTCCAGTGAAACATTTGGAAGTGTGTGGTGACAAGAAAATGTAATTTACCCCTGGGAATTATGTGGAGCTGTATGATATGCAGTCTGACTTCCAACTGAGGACAGGCCCTGGTTATAGATCATTCTACCAAAACAATTATCTCACAACTTAGAAAGAATGCCCTGATTCTCCTAAATGAAAGTAGCTTACTGAGAGATTCTGGCTTTCTCTCACTGCCATCCTTGTTTTGTTCTATCTGGGCTATTTACAGGTGCCCAGAGGCTTTTCACAGCATAAAGAGCTTGTGGTGTGATTGCCACCTGTTGGATCTGAAACTGTAACTACATCATTGCGAACTCAGGCTCCAAATGTCAATATGGCGGTTGCCTATATAGTCCCAATCAATGCCTACTTCCAGATTCCTAGATATTGTGCACACAGACCCACAAGAAGGTGGTGCTTGGAAGGAAAAGACTACTCCTTCCAACCTTTGCTAAGTTCTTCCAAAGAACATAAGAATACCCATGGACCAAAGACCAATCTAGTCCATTGTTCTGTTCCCCACCATTCCTATGGGAAGACCACAAATGGAATAAGAACATGAGCAAATAGAATAATGCCTTCCCACCTGTGTTACCCAGAAGCTGGGATTGAAGGATGCACTGCCTCTGAACCTGGAGTGAATATGCAGCCATCATGACCAGGAGCCATAGAAACACCTGTCAAGTCCACCAAATGGCCTGCCTAACAAGTTATGGACTTAGTGGGTCAATCTCCATTATCATTCATGGCTTCCACAGAAGAGAAGAGCTGATACTTAGAAGACAGGAAGCTACCTTATACCCCATAGACTATTTCTCCATCTGATCTAGTATTTTCTATTCTAGCAGAGTAATTTTTTGATGAAGATTTTTCAGATGATTTCTCTTCTCCTGCTACCCTGATCCATGAACAAGTCAGATCAGGAACTAAATTTGGAGGGCCATCAGCATGCAAAGTGTGTACTCCACACTAAGTATGTTGCTTCACTGCGATCACATGCATCTACTGATATTAGATGTCCTTCTAAAACAGAAAACAAAGGCAGCTGTGATAGTAATAAGAAAAATTCCAAAATCCACATAATGTTATATGCTTATTAAGCCAACGAAAAGATCTCAAAACTTTTCTAACTTTCAAGATCTCCAGATCTTTTCTTCGGGTAAAAGGTTACAAAAAGCAGCTTGAAGGAAGAAAGAGCAGGACAGGGGTTAGCAATTGGGAGAGAGAAAAGAGCAACTAGATATTGGAGTCAAAATGTCAGTACAGTCAAAGTCTTAAGATAACAGCAGAGACAATTGCTTGCAAACATTCACTTCGGGCACTGCAGGGGGCAAGGTCATCCCCAGTCACACTGCCTCAAGACCACTGGGCAGAGTAGATCTCAGGCAACTGTAAACATTCCAATTTTAAAAATATAAAATCCAGCTGTTAACTGAAAATTATCTGCATCCAGTTCTTTCTTTGGTGGAAAGCAATCAGCTAAGCAATCTTTACTTTAACAAAGCTGGAGATAAATTTAAATGCTTTGCTGAATTAAAAAAAGGGAGTCGATTAAATTCAAATGAAATTGTACTTAGAGGGAATAACCCTCAGAGAAATAAAATCCCATCTTAGAAGTTAAATCTATGGTGCAGCCTTTCAGTTCTTAACCCTCTAGGTTTGCCACTTTATTCTTGACAAGCCTCCTAAGATTTTGAAGATCCAGCAGAAATTCAACAGGTGCATGGAGGTGTAGTGGTATGGAAAATTTGGCTACAGAAGTTTCTGTGTGCTGTGTTGCTATTGAAGGGACAGAAGTTCCGCCAACAAAAGAATGCTAACCATCATCCTACATAATCTAAAGTTCTGATTTTAGGATGATTCCATGGGCCATAAGATGCTGCCTAATATTAGCCAATGAAAAGGAAACACTAAAAATGGGTTTGCCAAGTGACCGGAAAAAGAGGCTGGTCCTCTCCTGTGTCTTTAACAGCAGTTTGCTCTGCAGAAATCACCAGGAAAAAATGCAGAGTATAGAAATCTGCATATCACCTAAGAATTCTGAAGAACGAGCTGCTGTTAAAGACTTGGGAGAGTTTGAAGAAAATGAAAAGGATCCCTGAACACAAGGAATAGCTCGTTAAAGGAGCTCCCGTCTATTTGGAGCTCTGCTTGCTGTTTTGGTGCAGTGGCAGATCTGCCATTCCTCAGCTTGCCAGACTCTCTGGATGGTGAGTGCCAGTCAACAGCAGGCATGTTTGTATGGAAACGAACAAGGGCCTGAAGGCTCTGAGCTTAGCGCGATCGAGCCCCTCCATGATTCCAGTGTCTCATGAACACCGAGTGCAGTAATGCTAACTAATTTATAGTTGAGCCTAAGCCAAGGAGAGGATGTTAAATCATCATTAAAGAAGTCTCCTTCTCTTTTTGGTAAAGCGTACATCTTTGCTAAAAAGAATGGCTGTGTTCCAGCACAAAGCTAGAACGCATCCTGTGTAAGCACATTTATTTTGACTGGCCTGCTTGAGCCTAACTTTCCACTAGTTAGTGGGACAAATAAATCTCATGGCAGTGGTGGAGCTGAATGGTTTTTGGGTATTTGTATTTTTAAGAAGAACAAGCAATGTACATCTTCCCCATCTCTTCCTCTGTGCGTGTGTGTGTATGCACACACATGCATGTAGGGAAAAGAAGGAAAATTAAAGAGCTAGTAAAAGAAAATGGTTCCTATTTCCTCATGCACCACTGATACATTTGATTCCTTATGAAATGATGCAAGGACTCTGCGTGTATGTTCCCTGCTAGCAATATGCTCAACATACTTTTAGGAACATTTTCTAAATACTTTTACCATTCAGCATACAATATAATGGTTTTTGACTTCCTTCAATATGTGATAACATTTGTTTAATGATTTCTTGGGCATCAACCCAAGCTTAACAGTGTTCATTACACGTTTTAATGAAAGTGATTGTGTGTGCAGGAGGAAGGCAGTACTTTGCTAAAATGTGAACAGAGCATTCAACACTGCCTTCCCTTTATGACCTCACTGTGGGTCAGTTTGAAAGGAGATAAAATTTGCTGTAAAATCACTTCATGCAGGCATCTCCAATATGGTACCCAGCAACATGACTCTTGGTGTCTACCAGGCCCCCTGCTCTTCCTGATTTATTTTAATTTATAATTTTTAGGCAAAACTCATTATTTGCTTATTTACAAAGATGGACATATCAACCTATGGAATTTAAATCAACTTTATTAACAGAGGGTACTTCATTCATTCATTCATTCATTTGATTCACAGCCCACCTTTTTTCTTTCAAGAATTCAAGGCAACTTCCATCATTTTCCTCCCCCTGCTCTCAGTCTTATCCCCACAACAACAACCCTGTGAGGTAGGTTGGGCTCAAAGTCTTACTGGCTCAAAGTCAGCCAGTTGGCTCCATGACCAAGCAGGGACTAGAGCCCAGATTGCCTGAGTCCTAGTCCCACGCCCTTAACCACTACACCACACTGGCTTCAGGGTGCAACCCTATCACCTCACATATAACAGCTTAGATATTTGTAAGCTTCCCAACACAGAACTCATGACTAGCCAGCCACCTGTATAGCACATCCCAGCTCAGAGTTTGCATTTGCATTAGACAGACATTTTTGACTTTCTACATTTTGCAATGGGAAATGGGAAAGTAGGCTGGGGCACTGGTTGGAACCAATGTAACTCCATCCTCTTCTTCCCTGCCTCCCTGGCACATACTTCCCCCCTCTGAGGTCCAGGGGGGGGGGAGCCAGTGCAGTTATTTTTGCCTCATCTACAAGCACGGGGCTGGGGGGGCTCAGCCTCAGGGTCCCAGCTCAAACATCCTAAGATCTCAGAGTTGGGACTCCAGAGAATCCTATGGCCTGCCAGACATTGTTGGGAGGTTATAGTCTTGCATCCTTACAGTTTTTTCCCCTTTACTTTACAAAAACATAGGGGGGATCCATTGCTGGCTTGGCAGTTTTCTTTGAGATCTTCATAATAACAAATAGTATTACATCATGTACAATCCTGACCATATTTACTACTATGCCCAATAACAGCTTCCTCCCAGAAAAGTACACAAAGGCACTATAGTATTAGTCTCTTCCCTAGAATCCAACCAAAGTGAATAAGAGGAACGATGACAGGAATGTATACAATTAGGCACAGTGTAGGGAATGTAGGCCAGCCACCGTGCTTCTAGAACCTGGGCTCATGCAGCAAAGCTGAATTATGGGTGATTCAGGGCAGACAAATACCAGGTCTTCATGAAGCCTCTCATCAAGTGACAGACTTTGCTCCCGAACAAAACACTGTGATGGACATCAACACTGGACAGCTTCAGAAGGCTTTAGGTCAAGGAATGGGTGGGTGGCTATCAATGTCACTCATCATGATGGTCTTAGACCACCTCCAGTACCACCAGCAGTGTGAATACATCTTTCAGTCCAGAGAGGCGGACTCTGTGGTGAGGCAGGCACTAAGTCCCTCTTCTTCAGTGAGAATTTCATTGCTGTCCTTTGGCCAGAGGGTTTCCCTGCTGTCCTTCCCTCTTTGGCTCTCAACCTTCAAGTATGCCGGCGAGTATCCTGGGGCTGATACTCCTACAGCCGACCAGATGGAGAGTGTCAGGAAGTCTCGATGGCAGCTGCAACACAGGATAACCATGCTCAGTCCAGAAATACCCCCTCTGCCTAGAACCTCAGCAGCTTTATTGAAAAATCACCCAGGACAGCATGCTACCCGATTGTAGTTCTCACCGCCAACTACAAAATCACAGCCCATGTACAGGCAATTTTATAACCTGCTAGTCACATACACCAATACAGAGTGTCATGTTTCCAGATAATGTTAGTACGATAGCATCCTGATGTCTTTAGGCATGACACAATGTTCTAAACCAATCAGAAATACTGGTAACAATAGCATGGAACTCTGTAGATTTCTTTGCAGTTTGGATCCTGCTTAAACATGCAGATGTGTCTGATGAAGGAACCATTCAGGAAATCTACAACTACACTGTGCAGGCACTTGCCTTTGTGGGACTAGATGCATAAGTGGGTCCATTCAAAACGAAATGGACACCATTGTTTCAGTTTTTCTGCAGCTGATGAGAACACAGGTATTTCCTCACCGATATTGTTAGCTTACAATAGCTTCTCAGTTCAGTTAAGAATTCCTTCTTAAAGTAACAGCAGCACAAAACAGTGACCCAACTTGAAATGCGGGTGCTTTCTGAGAAAGGGGTGCAGGTATTTTATAACACAAAGGCACATATAAGCAACGTTTTCCTGCCAGGATTTATCTGAATTTTCCCAACAAGAGCCAGGTTAGAGTTAGGTTTGGGGATGCTTTGGCGAGAGAATATGCTCTCTTCGCCATCCAGCCTCTTTTGCTACTGCTTGTGGAACCATTAAAGTCCCTGAAAGTTTCGCCATGCTGTAAAATCCATATCCCAGTTAGGCCACAAACTGCAGTTGAGAGTGTTCCATTGTTTTGAGCAAGTGAACATTTTTATTTAATATTAACTGGTTGCTTGCTGTTTCTACGGGTGGCACAATTCAACAAGGGGTTGCCGATCGGGACTCCTTTGTTCTCACTGAAGAGTTTCTAGCAGGAGGCACAGTGGAGAGTCTCCTGGGGTGCCGAGAAGTCAGGTTGCCAAACAACACCCAGGCAGGCAGCAGAAATCATGGTTGGCCAAGGCTGGGCATGTAATACAGAGGAGCCCTGCATTCTTCAGTCCAGGCTGTGCCCCCAAACCATCTGAATCACCATATTTTCCCTAGAGAGTGTGTGAAGAAGCAGTTTGAACCAATCAGCTCACTAAGCGTGGAGTCCATGAAGCCCAGGTAGGCCTGAGAGCAGTTGGGGGCGGGGGCGGGCATGAATTCTTCCTATAATTAGGATAGGGGTGGGAAGGTGCTACCTTACTGAGGGCCCCAAATTCCTTGAGACAGCCTTGGTTCTCCCTTCCTGGACATGCGAAGCACTTATCAACACACAGTGGCAGCCCTGACATGGAACCAGGAATGTGTGAAGCGTATTTCTCCATATTTTCCCAGCTCTGACATGGAACTAGGAAGCATGGAGGCACAGGAGACAGACTGGATCAGCCTTCCTCAACCTGGTACCCTCCAAATGTCTTGGAATGCAACTCCCATCATCCCTATCCAATGGCTATGCTGCCTGGGGATTATGATTTCAGACATCTGAAGTATACCAGCTTGTTAGACATTCACTGGGGGTGGAGCGGGAGAGATACAGACTAAAAAAAAACTGCAGACTAAAAGCAGTTCAGCATCTTGTTCTGACCTAATTAAAGTCAGTGTAGAAATAAAATGACAACAGATGTCTGTTATTTGATCTGCTGCCATTTTCTAAAAAATAATAATAGTTGTCAAAATGCTTTCCATGTACACTGCATGTATATCTGTAGCCTGACTATAGAGATGAGAAACTGTTTTACTTAATTTAGCTTATTTCATCCAGCTTAGTACATTCTTGTCCCTCTTGCTCAGTCTGAGCGTGCTGCAGTATGTAATTATGTAATTGATTTTACTGACCTGACACCTCAATTGTAGTACAGAGAAACAACAGATCATAAATCCAAGGAGACAGAAGAAATTCAGTTGTGGCCTCGCAGTAAAAGTGTGTATTAGAGCCGCTGCCCACCTTGGTACTGAAATAATGTTTGCAGCGCTGATGTGGAGCTTGCTCAGGCTGTTACCACTGGCTGGACAGACCCATTGGGAAGGTCTGTAAGCACCTGATGATGGCCTGCCTCATAGATGCCAAGAGCAGAGTTGGATGCAATGCTGAGCCACGGTGGTTCTAGAACCAAAATTTATTTATTTAAAACATTTTTATGCCGCCCCATCACAACAAAGCCTCAGGGCGGCTCATGTGGCTACTTATAAAAAATAAGAGTGAGGGATCAGCGTCTCTTAGGGGGAGAAAATCTCCCTCAAGCAGCAAGAATGAAGCAAGCACCCCCACCCCAAAAAAAGAAAGTCCAATGTACACTGAACATGCCCTGAGCATTTGCTAGGAGCAAAAAAATTCAGGGAAAGGGAAAGGGATAATCTGGGAATGAGACGTGGAGGGCTGGTTAGAACGCCGAACAGGGTGCTCTGCATTTTTTTCACATGTCCCACTTGCTTCATCCTTTGTTAGCAATCCCCAGCAAATTATTAGGATGAATATACAGTTTCTGTACATGGTTTTGTGCTTGTTTTGCTCATTGTGGCTTTAGCTGCCTTGCATGAATTTGTGGAATCCTTCTGGAAAGATGATAAAAGGTTACTGGGAATGGAAAAGTCTGGATGTGAAAGATGAATATGGATTGGATGGTGTTCTACAGATGGGGGTAATATAATGTCCAAGTATTTCCATGCCCTGCAGCTCTATCATTCTGCCAGAGCTCAAAGAGCTCAGTCTGTGGCAGTTCACAGAGATGCTGCTGAGAAAAGGAAAACAACACAATGAGAGGAGAGGGCAGGAAAGGTACAGGGAGGTTTTCTAAGGAAAAACCAAATGTTTGGCCCAGCAGTGCTGGAACCTCTTCCAGTGAATACACAGGGATCACTGGCTGGACCCATTCCAAGAAAACTATATGGAAGGGGTTTCTTATCTGAGGCCCAGGAGCCAAATCTGGCCTGCCTGTAAGCCAGTCTGGCTTACAGGTTTCCACAGACAGCCTTGCTTCTTTTGCTTGCCCACTTTCCTCTCCCCCACCCACCAACTGTCGGGTGGTTTCCCCACTTGTGTGCCATGTTCCCCAGCTCCACCCCGATTCTGAAGGCTGGCATGCCTCTCCTGAGGCTTCCCTGTTGGCAGTTAGAGCTTGAAGGTCTGTGGTGGCCGCTGTCTTTCACTTTGGCCTCTTTGGCTTTTGCACCAACATCTGGTTGTAGGGGCCCTCTGAGAACTTCTCTGTGACTAAGTTCAGCTCTCTGCAGAAAAGTTTTTTCTCTGCCATAGGGTGAAACATTATGCCTGTACTAATACCCCCCCCCACACACACACACACACATGGTTCATTCATGCACATGTTAAGGATCTGGCGGTGCCATGAATGTAGCAGCCCAAATTCTCCTGAACAGTGTTCCCTGTCTGATTGCAGCATTTGGAGCTGCTTTCCAGGGGCCTGACTTCAGAAGTGATGGGGCGTGGGAATCTCAAAGGCAGCATCAGCAGTGGTCTAAATTGCTCACTATCTGCTCAGACAGGTGTAGCTTATCTTGAGGGACAACTCCAGGGCCCATTGAAGTTAATGAGTTTTTTAGGCTGGGTTTTTTCCAATTGACTCTGGAGAGCTGAAATGAGGAGTGCAAAGAGGGTGAGGAAAGCCGTAAGCATCCAAGGGGGAAGGCAGGTTGGAATGGAAACTTGGAAACAGCAAGTTTCCCATTGCCTTTAACTGTGAGCCTTCTCTTTGGATCAAGCCATTTGTCATGATTTTCACTTGCAGAGGAACCGAGCAGAGATGTGTTGCAAATGGGTATGCAGATCAAGGGAGTAAAATAAATTGTGTGGGCCGGTGGTTTAAGTTCTGAAAGTAATACTGACCTTCAGTGCTCAGAGGCTTGCATGGAAAATATGCTTGCTTAGAAACTTGAACCCCTCCATACCATGGCAAATCCCTCTGTTCTACTGTTCCTCAAGAATATCTGGTAAGTCGGCAACTTAGGTTGGGCTGGGCTTCAGTGAAGGAGTTGGGCTTAGGTTGGGCTGGGCTTAAGTGAAGGAGTTGGGCTTAGGTTGGGCTGGGCTTAAGAGCAGGGGAGTCCTTCCCAGTGGAGCTTAGAGAAACTTCCTAAGCAGCTAGACAGAACTGGGTGTGTTGGGAGGCTCGTCTTAATTGGAGGCAGCCTCTCAGAGATTCTTCGGGTGGATGGGGAGGAGAGAACCTTTGTGCAGAAGGTGGTCCATCATTAGGCTAAGCTGTCCCCCTTCCCAGGCTGTGGTACATGTCAGCAGTGCCCCAGCTTCGCTCAAGAGAGAAGCCCAGTTACCCCACTGGGAAGAAACAGGGTTTACTGAACTAGTTATATTCTCACATATCAAGTGAGAACAAAGCAAAGTATGTTTTAAATGCCCTGTAAAATTCAACACATTGCCACAGATCATCTTAAAAGAGGACAAAATA
The DNA here is from genome assembly GCF_004798865.1 of Varanus komodoensis. Classification (NCBI taxonomy): domain Eukaryota; kingdom Metazoa; phylum Chordata; class Lepidosauria; order Squamata; family Varanidae; genus Varanus; species Varanus komodoensis. The sequence goes on along the minus strand of NW_025335268.1, from coordinate 37,166,320 downwards.
AAATACTATGTAAAATTACACATGAAGTGATAACCAGGATAGTGTCTTGCATTCGAATTCTGTGGGGAAAACACAAAGAATTAAGATTAAAAGCAAGGAAAAATAAAAATTGAGGAGGTATGTACCAAGGTGAGTTTTGTCACCTCAAGGCTCAGAATTGCCACCACAGTCAACTCAGATTCCAGGTCCCTTTTCTAAGGCTGTTAGGCATTTCCCTTATAGCCTGTTGTGGGCCAAAACTAAAACTACTGCTTGAAAGTGTTCATTAGCAACGGCTTCTTTACATTTTTACACTGAAGTAGTTGCGAGGTCCCCAGTCCTGATCTTAGAAGCACCCAGCTCCCCCACTCCTGGATCAGGATCTGAATCCAGACCAAAGTTTTGTGAAACGAGAAAAGATGTAGCTGCCAGGCACCCATTTAAAGTAATTTCTGCCTTGACTTTGAAAATCTGGACCCTTGGAACAGGGCAGCAAGGCCTCCCTGACTCACAAAGGTGTTTGAAGTAACATTTTGTTCAGTAAGAGTATTGTATTTTTGTATTTTAGGGATTTTTTTAGAGTTCACTTTGCAGAGGAAGAACAAGAGCAAGAAGGTGTTGTGTGAGAGCTCTTCAGTGTGCATGCAAAAAGCCAGACTTGCAGAGGTTTTCTCCTTCCCATCACACCTTGGCAGAGCCTAGTTCCATAGAACCATTGAGGAAGTACCTTGGAGGCCACCTTGCCCAACTCTCTCTTCAGTTCTGTGTTGCAGATGAAAGGATGGAACCACAGTGACTCTCGCAGATGGTTGCCCAGAGATCCAGCATAAATACCTGTGAACATTAAAAGCGCCCTAGATGAAAGACTATCCAGTCCAGCATTCTGTCCCCACAAGGCCAACAAGATACCCAAGAGAAACCCACAAGCAGCACATCAGTGCAATTGCACCTTCCTGCTTATAATCCCCAGCAACTGATCAACAAAAGTATCCTGTCTCCTGACACTGGGGGTAATATACATAGAAACAGAGTGAGTCAGATGGGGCCTCTCAAGCCATCTAGTCTGACCCCCAGCTCCAGCCAGCTCCACTCTTGACATGCCTACCATGTGCATGTCCAGCCTATCCTTGAACACCTTCACCGATGGGGCTTCAACCACCTCCTGTGGAAGCCCATTCCATACCCAATACAGAGCTATTATGATGAGTAACCATGGATAGCTTCATTCCCTAGGAATTTGTCTAACATGCTTTTGATGTCTTTGACATCACTACATTTTCTAGTAGCAAATTCCGTGGCTGACCTGTACCTGTGAAAAGAAGCATGTCCTTTTAACATGTGCACTCACCTCTATGGGATGATCCCAAGTTCTGGTATAATAGGTGGGAGAGAGAGAGATTGAGAGGGAGAAAGAGGTCTCCCCCTACCCTTTCTCTAGACCATGCATAATTCTAGACCTCTGTTACATCCTCCCTTCATTACCGTTTTGTACACTAAAAAACTTCAAATGTTGTAACCTTTCCTCCTAGAGAGTTATGCTGAATCATTTTAGTTCCTCTTTTCTGCACTATTTCTAGCTGTATAATATCCTTTTTAAGGTGCATTGACCAGGACTGTACACAGTATTCCAAATATGGTCTTGTCATAGATTTGCATAACTGCACTATGATATAGGCAGTTTGATTTTGAGCCATTTGCTAAAGGTTTTGCAACACAGAATTTACTTCTTCACAACAGCTGCATACTGGGTTGACATTTTTATTGAGCAATCCATCAAAACACCAAGATCTTTCCTAATCAGCTCAGACTCAATCAGCATATATGTTGAGGATTTTGATCCCAATGTGCATTACTTTATACGTGCTTACATTGGACTACTTGTATCATTTTACTGTCCATTTCTCCAGTCTGATCAGATCCTTTTAGAGTTCATCATAATCTGCCCCTTTTTTCATTTATTTTATTGCAATTTTTGATATCAAAGCCAAAAGCAAAATTGGGGAGGAGAGAAAAAAGGAGGGAATGTCCCTATATGATGAATATGTATAGAGATAATGATAATGCATAAACTTTGGCAAAGGTGGCCCAAATACCCATATATTTGTCCATTCATAAATGACACCTAAAAACTAACTGTTCAAAAGTCAAAAGTTTCATCTAGTCCTCTACCCATTGTGTAATTGCAGGTGGTTGTTTATCCTTCCAAAGATGTAATATTAGCCTTTTAGTCATCAAAAGGACATGGAGAACACATTTACATTGACCTTGCATTCAGTTCTGAGACACAGGTAGTAGTTAAAAATGTGTATCTGTAGAATATTTAAAAGATTTATATCACAAAATGTATCTGAATCATTACTTTCTCCCAAAAGAAAATAGCCATTGGGCACTGACAAAACATATGAAGAAGAGAGATCTTAGCTGCATTGTACTTCCAACAATTAGTCAATTGAATTTAATATTAGATGCTGTGTCATCTAGTATATTCAGTACATCATTTTGTCCTGAATTAAACATAACCAAAGATCTGTTACCCTGTCTTAAATGGATGCCAAATCAAGCCTCTTTTCTTTAAATATCCTAAATAATTTGGCTTACCCACTTCACTGCTCACACCCAACTGCAGACCATTTACAAAAATATATGTCCGTTCTCAGACAGCATTACCATTAGTAAACATCTCCTAGAAGTTAGCTGAAGTTGGCTTCCCTTCCAATTCCACCCACTGGTTTCTGACCTGTCTTCTGAAGCAACAGGGACCATGTCTGCTCAATCTTCTGCATTACAACCCTTCAGAAATTTTAAAGATGTCTGTCATGGGTGTCCTTAAACCTTCAAGTTCTTTGTTTGATTCATCCGAGACACTATCTGATGTTGCTGTTCTTACAGTCACGGCTGTGTATATATGAAGTAGCCCTCTATTCTTAGTCTAGTGGGATGGTAAGGGTAGAAATGCATGACTCAGCAGATGAATGGGGGACGGGGGAAAGCTCCCAAGGTTCCCATTAATACTGGCAGTGTCCATCTCATAATTATACAGGTGATGATTTTTGAAAATTCATAAAGCCGGACTATTTGCAATTCAGCATGCCCATTCTGATTGTCTAAGAGAGTAAGGATGCAGTCTCGTGCATATTTAGACAGAAAAAAATCCTACAACTCCCAAGATGCTTGGAATGTTTTCTATCTAAACAGGCATAGTATTGTGCCCTAAGGAAGTTTAAGGCATTTATGTCCCTCACGATGGTTAAAAAATCCCAGGAAAATTGTATTTATGTTAAACAGGAAAGTTTATACCCATTTGATTTCTTCCTTGTCTTCAAAATCATGAACTCATTTTGTTGCCTTCTGGTGTAGTTTTGTAAATCAGTTTTCGACTGCCACCCTAGGTTCTTTTTTCTCCCTCCATTGAATCATTAATATTGCTTTTTATTTGCATTTGTGGAATTGCATATTCTGTGTTTACCCAAGATTTCCCTTTGATGGTGGTCTTATTAGCGATAACGTTTTTTCTCACATCTCTAGATAGGTAATTTTTAATACTCCCATCAGCAGCCTAATGTAGTGCCTACTCAGAGTTGACTGGCGCTGAAGCAAACTGGGGTCTCTGTAGGCCAGTTAAATTTAATAAAGTCAAAATATGCTCTGATTAAGCATCTGTCTGACTGAATGAGCAGGTTTCAATCTTTTCAAAATGTTTGTAATCCATAGAAACTAAGTGAGTCAGAAGCGGTCTCCAGGGCCATCAATTCTGAGCCCCGATTCTAGCTGGCTCCTCTCACGACATGCCCACCATATCCATCTTCAGCAGCTATGAAGGAGCTTGGACAGGCACAACTCTTGCATCTATCCTGCTGGAGGACAGCTGGTTTGCCACCATGTCAATGAAGTGGTGGACTGGATGCGCCCTTGGTCTGATCCAGCCTGACTCCTCATATATGTTTGTGTTCTTCAATATGAGTAGGGAATATACTACATCTCCAAGGTGGGGTGCAGAAGATCCAGATGCAGGGTGTAGAAACAAATGGCATGTATGAAGGCGGAGGAGGAAAACAACCAGAAATGGTGCTCATATGGCTATGTGTGGATTTCTAAATCTTTACAGCAGCCCTTTATGATAAATCAGTATGATTATTCCCCATCTTGCAGCCAGGCTGAAGCTGAGCCAGAGTGGCTGCCTTAAAGCTACCTAGTGAGCTCCTGGCAGAAGTAAGATGTGAGCAAGTAGTTTCTTCTCTAACAGCTGAGTCTCTTCAACCACAGTGATTCCACACAACCTATCAGACTGCTGAGAATACTTCCCCAGGACAGCTCGGTCTTCCACTCCCTCTACCATTATCGAAGCATCAACTTATCCTTCAAGCAACATTTACATGTCATGTTGCAATCTGTGCAAATGGCATGAAATTGTCAAACTCAGTCCTCTTACCCATCATTTATCTAGCATCCACAAAACAACACACATTTAAGTGCACTTAAGATCAATGAAATCAATAGGCTTAGGGACACATAACAACTGTGTTGGATTACATCTGCTAAGTTCAACTAGTTTAGAATCCAATTTTTAGTAGCCACTCAAATTGTACTTACAGTATGGTCACATCTGCTTAAAATGTAGCAAACACTTGCAATCACAAGCAATTACTTACAATTACACATAGTAATTTCATCTTCTCCACTTTGTGTTTGATTAGGAAACTACTGTAGTCATTCTAAAAAAAAATAAAGGACACTCAAACAAATATTCCTCCAGTAATTAAACCTGCTGGGTGTTCCAGATTTTGGTTTGTTGTTGTTGTTTTTAATATAAGGCTCGTAACTCTTGCACATTTTATATTAACTTGAAAACGAAGTGCAGGAAAAATAACACTGCAAAAAGGATAAAGTAGATTGTATGTCTGCTGGCATTTTTCTGTTACTCTAGTTTAAAAAAACCATCTCAGATAACTACCAGATTTTATTAATAATATCTTCAGAAAATGAGATCTGATATATAGCAGTGCCATTTCATGACTGAAAAGGTGATAAAAGGAAACATTAGAATGAAAGTATGCTCATCTCTAAAGATCCTTCATATTTCAACCTCATATGAATAACATTTTCCTTCTTTTACAAAGTTTTTTTTCTTTCCAATGAATCATTATGACATTGTTAAACTGGCCATAGGAGTCACAATCCAGCACAGTTAGACACATTTAATGTCCTTCAATTGCACTGAACTTAGGTATAGTTCCAGACTTTGGGTCAGACACTTTCCAGAGCAACGGGACATGACTGGTATTTGCATCTCTGGTTCCATCACACATAATCAGTGTTGCAGTGGTTGCTCATCTAGATGACATTGGTGCATGAACTTATCTCTTCCTCCCTTTTGGCATCTTCAAGATTGTCTGCCTTTATGCCACAACTGAATGGAATGGTGTGTTTCTTCTACTGGTTTCCTCTTGTGGCTGAAGAAACAGGATGCCAACTCAGTGCTATGAAGGAGCACGCTTTCCTTCTATTCCTGAAGAGGAAGGTGTGCATCAAGTTTCCTCAGATACCCAAAGGTTGGGGTCTCTGGGACAGTCTTGGGGAACATTCTTAGTGAGGAAAACCCTTGCACAATGCTAGGCATCCAAACACCCTCTGCATGAAATGGACTCGCCATCAAGTCTTCTTCTCGGTTTGATGGCTTTTGGAGCTGCGAGGAGTCTTTGCTCCTTTTTTTTTTAATTTATTTTTTGATTTATATCCTGCCTTTTTCCTACAAAGGGCTCAACACAGCTTACATCATTCTCCTCTTCTATCTTATCCCCACAACAACAACCCTGTGAGGTAGGCTGGGCTGAGAGTCTGTGACTGGCCCAAAGTCACTCAGTTGGCTCCATGGCTGAGCGGGGACTAGAACCAGATTGTCTGAGTCCCAGTCCCAGGCTCTTCACCACTACACCACACTGGCTCTCTTGATGCTGGAGCTTTCAGCATTTGTCCCCATTTATGTAGATGGGATTAGAATCCCTCCTTCCTCCCAGCCAGAGAAAAGTACTGAAGCAGTGTAAAATGCTTACTGCAGGGAAGTTAACTGATAAAGAAATCGGGGGGCCTTGGAGAGGTGGTGCTACGTGATTGCAATATCCTACCGCCCAAGCCTGACAGCTGCTTAGCTGCTTTGTGAGCTTCCTCAGTCAACCCTACCTGGGCTTCTGGGCCAGTTGCTGATAATCTGAAGCAGGTAATGAAATGGCTCCTTATCCTCTTGTGTGTATCCCCTTGGGACGGCTTTAATAAAAGTCCTGCTAAGGTTTGATTTCCTCATTAAGTCAATCCATGAGTCCTGAACCTGAGGGCCAGATTTGATTTGGAGCAGCTCTTGGCAGAGAGAGGGGACACCCAGTGGTTTGTGCGTCCAAGCACAAAATCGGGTGGAAGAAATGGCAAAAAGCTTGGGGATAAACAACTAAAAATAAAGCTCTTTTTGCCAGTAACTAAGCCTTATGGGGGGCATTTGGACCATTCTGAATGGAGGGTACACTGCAAGGTCAGGTGGTCAGAGGACAAGGGAAGAGGAAGGGCTATGGCTGAGTGGGGATCCCTACAGGACCAGGTTTGGGTCCCAGGAGGCAAGGAATGAGGTTCTGCGCCGTATAAAGTTTCAATTTTTTGCTGTTGAGCTGGAGTGTTATTGTTCACTTCATAATGACACATGTACCAGCTCACACTTTCTTTCACCCTCCCATTGCCCACGTGGTTCTCCCAGAAGCTCCCTCTTCCACAAATGCAAAGCAGCTCAGCATCCTTTGGAGGAAAAGCCACTGGAGACCCTGGGTATTGCTGCATTACTTGCTTTACATACAAATATTTATTTATTCATTCATTTATTTATGCAAAACATTTTTATCCTGTCCTTCCCGATGAAATGTCTTAGGATGGCTTACAAAAAATAAAAACAACAACAATAATAAAAGTACAATCAACAATAGCGTTAAAACAATAAATAGCAAGAATGAATAAATCACATTCATAAAGAAAAATAAAGTATATAAAATAAATAAAATAAAAATGGGACTGTTAACTTAAACATCTAAAATCCTTAGTTCTTAAAATGATGGCTAAATAAAAAGGTTTTTACCTGGTGCTGAAAAGAATATAAACTCAGTGCCAGGTGAACCTCTCTGGGGAGCACTTCACAGTCTGGGCGCCACCGCAGAGAAGGCCCTCCTCCAGGTAGACATCCTCTTTACCTCCTTCAGGGAGGGTTCCTGGAGCAGGACCTCTCCTGCAGCTCTTAAGGGGTGCAAGGGCATATAGGGAAGGAGACATTCCTTCAGGTATCCTGGTCCTGAGCTGTTTAGGACTTTATAGGTTAATACCAGCACCTTGAATTGGGCCCGGACTTCAATCGGGAGTCAGCGTAGCTGGTAGAGTACCGGTGTTATATGAGAATAATGACCGCCTCCCCTTAGCAGCCTGGCAACTCTATCTTGTACCAATTGAAGTATCCGGGCCATTTTCAAGGGCAGCCCCACATAGAGCGCGTTACAATAATCCAACTAGGAAGTTACTAAGGCATGTGTCACTGTTGCTAGGCAGTGCTCATCCAGGTAAGGACGCAGCTGATGGACCAGCCGAAGCTGGAAGAAAGTGCTCCTCACCACCAACATCACCTGGGCCTCCAGGGACAGCTCTGGGTCAAGGAGCACTCCTAAGCTGTGGACCCTGCCCTTTAGAGGGAGGGCAGCCCCATCCAGGACAGGATCAAAATCACTTACCTGGAAACCTGAACCACCCACCAAAAGGACCTCCATCTTATCTGGACTGAGTCTCAGAAAATACACTGGCAAAGCATCATGGAGGCCAAATGACTCCTTCAGCAGGTAGCATGTTATCCCTGTATCAGGTTGCCAAAGAAAGCCCTCCAGCCCCAAGGTCCTTCACAGTCTGCTCACTGGCAGCTCCTGCACCTGCCTGCAGCCACGGCAATCACAACATCATATTAACGTCCTCTTCTCAGCTCTCAGACCTACATTGTAACACCCTAAGCAAAACTTCCATGATAGACACACTCACAATGAGCCAGAATTTTATGCAGCTACTTTCTCAGAAAAGCTTTTATCATTTAAATAATGGTGGCTGTGCTTGTGACAGTGTGCCCTCCAGGCTTAATTAAGCTACTTACTTGCAAATGTTGAAAAGGAAGGGAATACTGACATTTGAAGATAATGGCTGAAAACCAGGAATGATTTAGCTGTTTTAACACTAATTGTGCCTAGTTCTTTTTAGCATTATAAAAAATAACCCATTCACCATATGAATACTTCCAAAATCCATATTGCTCTAATATCTTTATTAGTCCAATCAAAAGACATCTAAAGAAAATTGTGCAAACCTTCAAGATCCTCACAACTCTTCTTCAGGCAAGATGTTATACAAGGCCAAGGGAGGGTACAGATGGTGCCTTGTCTGCAAGTTCAAACTAATCTCAAGAAGTTGCCTGTGAGGAGAAGTCTACAGTTCAGAAGGACATGTGGTGGTTACACAGATGTCCTCCCTCAACCCCCCAAAGTGTTTCCATTCTGGCCAATGCACAATGACACCTTCTGCCAGTACATCACAAAGATAAATATGACACTCTATTCACAAAACAGGAGATACCTTTAGATCAGGGGTCCTCAAACTTTTTGAATAGGGGGCCTGTTGAAAGGCTGTGGTGACCATCGCAGGCCAGTGAAGTGGGGATGCCTGGGGGCGCAGGCTGGTGAGGTGCCGTCGGGCACGCACGTGGCGGCATTGGGCATGCACGGTGGTGGCTCATTTGCTCGGAGATCTCCCAGCAAGTCCAAAACCATCTCCGAGTGAACAAGCTACCACCTCCCCGCTTGCGCAACAAGTGTGCCCGTGGGTGGCGAACAGGGGCGCAGGTCGGATGGATGGTCATGGCGGGTCAGATCCGTCCTGTGGGCCATAGTTTGAGAACCCATGCTCTTCTAGTTTAAAAAAAAAAGCCAATGGAAGTCAAACTGAAAGGCATCACTATTAGTTGGAGATGAACCCTTGGAACATAAAGTCTCAGCTTTTGATGGTATGAAACATCTTTCTCCGTTGCAGAATCCCACTGTAGAACAGTGTGTTGCAGTAGACTCACAAAAAAGCAAAGGAAGCATCTGCAACGTAAGAAGAATCCCCAAATCCATGCTGCTATAATTACAGCACTCCTGAAAAGTGCAGAAAATGCATACAATAAAATGCATACAGCAATAGGGAAATTGCTAAAACTCCTCTTTGGTTATAGTATTGGAGCAAATGGCTGCTACTCAGCTCCAAACCCAGAACTGTGGGCTGCTGAAAGAGAGGCAATCCAAGAACAAGCGAGTGATTATACTTCCAAGTTGTCTTTTTCCACAGTAAGCCAGAATATCCAGTTCAGACAACACAATCAACAAGCCACGGATGGGGCATCCTTGGGTTGTTGAGCTCCACCTGGTGGCAGCAGGGCAGCAAATTATCATTACGTTACATTTACATTGTTGCATTATATATTACATGCAAATAGCAACACACTCACTCTCCTGCTCATTCACAGCTACCCACATTGTGGCACGCACAATGTGTCGCTGAGTTAGGACTAACAGGGATGCAACTTTTTAATCATTGGGAATGCTGCTGTCACTGGCCCTCAGAATTTCCTGCTTTCTCTGAGCTTAGCTGCAGTCCTGAGAGTAACTGACAGAAAGCGGGGAGGGGTCAGGGGGAGGGATAAATTTCCCCCATGTTGGGGATAGTCAGATTAATCCTGGTAGAAAAGGGTTGCTTATATTTGCCTTTGTGTTATGAAATCAAATTGGCAACTTCTCTGCACCTCTTTCTCAGATAGTACCCAGATTCCAAGACAGGGTTCTGTTTAGTGTTATTTTCAAGCTTTTCCTTTAAGAGAGGGCTACTACTTTTGGCTGGAAAAGCCTTTGCAGAATGGGGATCCCCGAGTCTATTTTTGTGCTAACAGCAAACAAAACTAAGGTGCCAGACAATTTTTTCTAGCAGTATTGCAATCACCTCATTTGCATGCCAAACCCCTCAGTAATCGCTGTGCCTCAGTGATAGTTATGTTAATTCCTTGTAATCAAGGCTGTTGTTAGTATTAATTCTCCTTGACAGATCTCTCACATTCTTTTTCACTGTGTTCCCCTTATTTTGTCATCACCTGATCAGCTGCTATGTCATGTGACTCAGAATCTATAAAACACTCTGTGTATGTTTTAAAAGCTTGTAGTTGGTGGTATAGACCACTACCCAGTAGCATGCTGCCGTAAGTAACTGCAGGGAGCCTGGGTGATCTCACCAATAATCTCACACTGTGGTTCAGGGTGATTCAGTCTTCACTGTGGGTCCTGGTATTCACTCTCACCATTGGTGAAGAGACTAACCCCAGCAACCGATTGTTCCTTGTAGCAACGTAAGGTATATGTTGGGGTAACTTGGCCCGGAATGGTCAATTTGCTTTGCAGCAGACAAAATCTGCTAGAACTGTTTCCAGTTTGGCGGTTTTGAATGGGGATCACCTCTGTTTGCAATTTGCGACTCTCTTTGGGAGCAGGGCTATGGAGATCGGCATAATGAGCCAACCTGCAGCCCACAGTTTGCTACACCACCACTCTATGGGCAAAGCTTGTCTTACAAAGGCTGTTCCTGGACGTTTGAATTCAAATTATAACAACTTCTAAATACCTTTCTGTGGCGCTGGAGCTTGTGTGGAGCTAAGAATAACCATAAGGGCTTTTACGAGTTGACCCCGCCTCAGAGCCTTTAATCTCAGAGAGAGAGCGCTGATTATAGTTTAAGTACCACTATGAAGAGGTGATAATTCAGATGGCTCTGAGATGGAAAGTTCTTTAATATTTACAGATGGGCATGCCCTTCATATCTCCCCATCTCTTGAAATTATACAAATGGATTCTCTGTGCCCTTTGGACAACTAACAACTAATATTACAATACTGGAAAGACAAATGTCCACCTTCAAGTCCACAAAGGGTAGAGGACTTGAAACTTTAAATGTCTGAATGTTAGAATTTTTTTTAGCCATAATCTATGAGTGGGTGAATGCATGGATGTCTGGGCTCATATGAAAAACTTCCTCTATGGATAGTAGTATATCTTGATATACATCAAATATATGTATATACAGCATTTGTGCATTCATTCACTCATGTTAGATGTAAAAGGATTGCAAATACTTTACCTTGTTTTTCTATTTTTTTCTTTTTAGTTTAGTTTCTATTTTTGAAACTCACAGGAAAAGAATCAGTAAAAAATAAGTGTAGAAATTACTGTGAAAGAGAGTTGCTTTGAATTGTTTGCAAGCCTCCCCCACTCCCATGACCCAGTGAAAAATACTATTTTATAGAGAAGTCTGGTGTTTGGTCACAAACCATTCTGCTTATAATAACAGTCTGTGCTTCTATTTGGCTTTGGAGCAGATTGAGGGCCCTGAAATATGGTTTCACAAATGATGAGTCTGGAATTCTGCTTCTCAAAGTCAGGCTTGCTTCATTTGCCAAGATTAATTATGATAAATAAAATGAGGAACAAATACAACCTCTGTTCTACTGAAGGAGAAAGGGAAGGGAGAGTAATTGAGAGGCAGAGCACCTCCTTTGCATGCTAATGTCTGGGTTCAAACTACATTCTAGGGTTGAATGTGGCTTGTTGCTGAACCGTGGGTCTTTGTTGTAACATGGGTAGTCTGAAGCCAGTCAAGATAACCAGCCATGGTGAACAAGCCATAGTTCTCAGCCCAGCTACAAAGCATAGGTTCTCTTCATGCAGACCCTGATCAGACATGTGGGGTGGAGGGAGGCTACAGTCTAGCCTGGTACAATGCAGCTCCCTGCATTATCCAAATATTTCCTGCCACCCAGTCTGCCGTACTGCACATACCTGTAAAAACAGTCCCTCCAGCCCTGTTTCTTGCCTTCATTCTCCCACAAATTCATTACCAGAAACAACAAAAAATCCCTTAACATTTCAGCATGTTCCTTAAAACCACAGCCATTTTTTACTACTTTGTAGTTTTAGAAAAGCACCCTGCTAGTCTGGTAGCCATGGGATTCTGGGGCTGAAACGGGGTGGGCCATTCCGTGAATGTTATATAACTATTTTGTTTATTTTGTTCCCTCTCAATTAATACTGAACTTGAATCTCAAGGTTGGTAATAACATTAAATGATTGCAGTAAAAACTCATGTGTGGATCCAACGTTCCACAAGCAACACTGTATTCATGGAATGGAACCCATTCATACAATGGGACCTCTTTGTCCTCTCCTCCCCCTTACGGCCCCCTGCAGCCCTCAAATCTTCTCTGAAGAGTCTTCCAAACCTTTTCAGTATATTTGGGGAGAGCATGAACAGACCTCAAGGGAAAGGGGACATCCATTTGACCAGTGATTTCCTTTCTTCTGAGAACACAAGCATTGGATCCACAACTCGAGATAATAGTATCAAAACTAACAATAATACGGACAGTCCAACCATATACAAACTCTATTAGATTCTGTTAGACTACACATTCATTGAAATACCTAATCGATGGACTCTAAAATTTCTTCACTTTGGCTGAGTCATAGCCATGTATTAAAACAAATCCAGCTCAGATCAAATCAAATGCCTCTCTTTTTTAAAAAGCTGACCTGTCTGGAATACATATGCATACATGCTTATACACACACCCCATAGAGTTTATTTCAAATCCCTTCCCACACATTGAGTTCTGGGCAAATCTGAGCATTTTTGAGTACCATTCATTTCAATGCAAGAAGCGGGCCATCTGCTTAAATCTCCCCCACTGAAATCAATTGGATTTTAAAGTGCTGGACTTTGACAGAATCATGTTTAGTGTGCTTTGTTAACAAAGTGGAACAAGAGGCACAGCAGAGCATAGATAATGAAGTCAAAAGGAAGCTAGAGAAGCTAGACAGCTCAGTCTCTGCTGTATACACTTAGACAGAACACATTCCTTTAGTCACCACTGCGAACGAGGCAATTCAGTATGTGGCCGGGCACAGTTGCTTCAGTTTTGGTCCCAAGTATGCAGCACAGAGGTAAATAGACTGTGATATTTCAGGTCCCTTCACAGCAACACTAGGTTAAAATCCTGTTTTTAAAAGTGACCGGACACTGAATACTAAGATCTCTCATGGAAAGGGCACCCAGGATGCCTGCCTGTGAAAGGAGGGGATTTTTTCCCAATTCCCTCACACCCACGCAACCTGGAACTGTGCTGAAAATCAGTGATATCTAACTCTTGAGCAAAGTGGACCGACTGCTTCATTTCTATGACTATTCCAGCTTCTGTTCTCAAACTCTTAGGGTATCCAGGTGTCTTGCTTTACAGAGGCTAGTCTGCTGTGGGTAGTTGGTTAACCATGGCAAAAAGCCATGCTTGGTTAGTTCAGAAATCATAATAAGCTGTGGCATCTCCTGTCTTGTCTTGAATGGTCACAATAGCTACTGGCCAGCCCATGCCATAACTCACCATGGCTTAGATAAGCTATGGTGGGGGCTTCACTGATCATGCAGACTAGGCCACTGACTCTCAACCTAACCTACCCAACAAGGTTGTTGTAAGGAATCCATCAGAATGTTTAAGAAGATGCTTTTTAACAGAAGTCCACTTACATCAAATACACCAAATTACTGTATATCCATTTCACTTCTTAATTAAACCTTAATTAAACTCAGAGTTGAAGAATCACCCACCTGGATCAGACTAAGCTCCATCAATTCCAGCCTTCCCTTACTGGGGCCACCAAGAAGTTTCAGAATACAAGACCCAGCATCCCCAACCATTGTTCATGTTGGCACGGGCTGAGGGAAGCTGAACACCAAAGCATCAGGCCAACACCAGGCTGGAAAATGCTGATTTACTCCATTGCTGAGGTTTTGACATCATCTATAACATGGAATAGAATCGCTATTCTTTCCATAGGCAAATATAAAAGCAAAGGGAAAACATTCACTTTTAAAATGCCCCTGTTGTCAATACCATGTGCAAAAACTAATTGCATTAAATCTGAGAAGTATCCTTGGAGTGTGAACCTGAACATGTTTACATGGAAGTCAGCTCCTTCCCCAGTCCTTGTGGACTTAATATTCAGTCTTCACACTCTCTTCAGGTCTCTGCCTGTTTAATCTACAATTTATCAAAAAGCACAGAAACTGGGAAGCAGTCCAGCATCATTTTGAAGTGAGGTACATTGCCTGCAACTGTGCAGCAAGGTCTCCTCCTGCCTGTCTCTGCGATGCACAATTCTTACAAGGGAGCACAAAGACGAACACTTTATGCCTTGGAGAACTCATCATGGTGGAAGGCCGGTCAGGTTCCTGCCAAGGGATACCCAAGTCCAATACAGGCTTTGCTCTTGCAGAAGAGAACCTGGTTTAGCATACTTATTTCGCTACAGCTTGAAAGGGAAATTGCCACCTGGATGGTGCTTACTATTTCCAAAGGGCATATCACCCTTCCCACTCAGTTATGTATCCCCTGTTTCCTGATGACTTTGCTCCTTCAGCCTCTGCTGTCAAATAACTGGGTTAGAGCAGGCACAAAGTCTACCAGCCTTTAGGTCAAATAGGCCCCTGAGCCAGCAGCATTCACATGGCAGTGGTTGTGGCCACCAGTGACTCAAAGGCTAGCTGTGTCAGAGCTTGCACTGCAAAAAAGAAAGCATCCTAAGAGGTAACTCAGACGCCTTGCCTAGGGAAAAAGCATGTAGCTCAGAATAAATGCATCGTGTTCTTAATTCGCACGACTTCTGTTTTGTTTTTGTTAGGGAGCAGACAGCTTATGCAGAGGCCATGGAAACTACTCCTCATTGCTCACACATTCACATATAAATGCAGATGCTGATATTTCACCAGTCATCACAGCTATTTCTGCACAATTAGACAGTGAGTGTTTACATTTGAAAAAGTTAAATTCCCAGGAGGCTGAATTTGGCATATAACACTCAATTGTAACTGTGATGCCACAGAAACACAGCTTACAAATAACAAAACAACACACACTAGCTCAGCCACAAAACTCTTCCTCCCTTGCAATGGCTCATCCAGCTTCCACTGCCATAGCGCTCACTGTTCAACACCTGGAGAAGAGCAGTGCCAACATGCTCCTGTCCCTTCCTTTCTTTTCAACAGAGATGTCAGAGAAATCCACCACAGTCTCACCACATTTGGCTTTCTATCAACCTGAACCATGGATTTTATATCAGGCCAGCTTTTCCCAAGTCACACATTCTGCGGTAATGTCATTTTACTTTCTGGGATCGCACAGGTACATTGTTGTACAAAGAAACCAAAGAAGAAAAACATTGACCAAAATGCACATTTCGCCCATCAGCTGAAGAGTGAAAATGTGGCTGTGAGGAAGGGACATTTGTCCATTTCCATTCTGGGGGACATATGTGCAAATGTACATTAACTGATGTGCAGTTGCACATGTGTGTAAGTGCACATCAGTCCCATGAAAGCTAGCATAGGTAGAATGAAATTGCCTACAACAGAAATCAAATTCCATCAATGGATGGATTGCAGAACAAAAGGTACCTGGCAGGCTCTGAAACACAGGCAAATTTAATAAAATCGGGACATTTCTGCTTTTGGATGCATCCTTGTGCTCCCCACTGCAATGCCAAAATCACTGGCCAGCAAGGGAAAGCCAGATGCAACTTCCCAAGGAAAAACAATCAAGCAGTTTTAAAAGAAGGAAAGAAAAATTCTAAGCAAAAACCAGAACAAGCAAATCAATTCTCTTCCAGCAACTCCTTCCAGCTGCCCATTTCCCCACCACACTCTCACTATAGTTATGGCAGTTGTGACTAAGTCAACACCCCAAACAAGGGACTACAAGGACTGCCTTGTCACTGTGCTCCAGGTGAAATGTTCCCTCACCTGGAGGCAACTCACACCTGCTCAGAAACACCCCCACCTCCAACAGACCAGTCCCAGAGCAAGGAACTGGGTAGGACTTCCCCTATGGCATCCCAAACACTAATCCTAATTGGCAACCCCACACTCTGGCTCAGCCTGGGTGATGCTTGCGCCCACCCCTCCAGCCACGGAGGCACCAAGGCAGTGCTGATCTCTGAGCTCCCTGCCAGCTGCCACTCCACCAGCCACATGACACTGAGAAGAGGAGACGGCCCTACAGAGCTGGCCTGGCTTGTGCGTAGAATTTTACTGCATCATCTTCACACCTGTTGCCCAGGTGCAGGAGCTCCCATCCCTGAATGATTTGGAGCAAGAGGGAAAGGCGTTCTGGATTGCGCTAGTAGTCAACTGCCATGGAGAAGCAGAGAGAAGTTAGTTTTAACCCACTGTAAGCACGTGGAGCGCAAGACCGTCCTCCAGTGGGGCAGTGTAGCAGAGAAGTCCCAGTGCCCCAAGGGGGAAAGAGGCATTAAAACAAGACTTGGGCACACACAGCATAGGTGGCAGTTTCAAGGCTGTTTCAGCACCAAGACTGGGCAGAGAAAGGAACAGAAAAAGCATCACGGTGTCGCAAATCATCCAAGGACAGGGCAATTCACACTCTCAGGAGAAGGGCACCAGAGAAGTGGGGGTCATCAAGTCAATAGGTCCCACCTGGGAATGCTCAGGGGATGTCACCCCATGAAACTGAGGGTTCTGATTGCTTGGCAGGGGGTAGGGGGAATAAAAGGAGGGCATTCTGGCTGGCGTTGGTTCCAGTTGTGTGGTGTGGGTTCACCTAGGAGGATGTCGGAGGTAGGAAGGCTGGAGCAGCTGAATACTGCAGGCAGCAACCAGAGGATTTCCCCAGAGGCAGGGTGGGTGCATTTCCAACCCAGGGCCAAATTCAGTTCTGGAAAATCTCTCAGGGGTTGGTGGTAGGTAGGGCTAAAGGCAGGGCCCTGGGCACAAAAAAGGCAGAGCCCCTGGGCACTGTAGGTGTGGGACCAAACCTACAGTGCCTACAGTCCAGCACATTGCAGCTTCAAGCCCTTACTCATGCTGGTAAATAAGGCTTAAGAGAGGCTTGTTGTTGTTGTTGTTGTTGTTACATTGCCATTATTACATTGCATTTGTATCTCTTGTGAGGACCCCAAGGCAGCTTGCCCAGCCACTTCCCGCATCTCTGTGATGTGAGCTGAGTTCTTCCTCCCAGCAGTAACAGTCTCACCAGTGCTTCTTTGTCAAACATCTTTATTTTACATGCAAGTCTCTGAGCATACACCAAGCGAAATGTTGAACTCTCTCTGGCATTCTTCACCCAAAGCTATCCTTATAAATCCTTACGGGCTATTGGGTCCACCTCCTCAGGAGGCTGGACTTCCCTATCTGATAAATTCCCCATCTCTAAATCTCTCTCAAGATGTTGTTGCTCCTCCTGGTTCCCACAGATGGGTTGACTGGGCCCCTTGGCTGCCCTTGAATAATCTCTGCCATAGCAGGCACAGGTGGGTACCCAGGGCCTTGGACTGCAGCTGGAGCCTGGTCCATTTCCACCATCATCTCATTGTCAGACTCTGAGCTGTTAGTCCAACTCTCATAGTCAGCCTGTCATGCATGCTCCTGAAATTCACCAGAATGCGCACACATAACACTGGTGCTAAGTGATGCAAACTGGCTGGGAGGTCTCCATTCAAAGGGTTACCTCCTGTCATAGACCTCCCCAGACTGTAAAATCATCCTCAGAAGCTCTTCTCTGGGTTTCCTCTTAGAATGAGATGAGGCAGTAACTGCTAAGGACATGACCTTTGCAGCGGTGGCACCCCAGTTATGGAATGGCTTCCCATGCAGGCTAGCTGGTATCCAGAAAAAAGCTTTCTATGCAGTGTGGCTTGTTGTATTGTGCAAACTCACCTAGTGATGGGGTTCAAAGGAAGGGGATTCTGATAGGATGTCAGATGGTGTCCACTTCCCTCCTATTTTTTTTAACAGAGAGCCCTGGCTCAGTTGCACCATTACCAACAGCTATTGCTTTGTAGATCAAATTGAAAAGAAGCTTCTCCAGGCGGTTCCAGAAGAGTTCATTAAAGCTCCATGTGAGCTTCTCACATTGCATACCAAGTACCCACCCACTGCTTATGCACAAGAGCAGACACACTGCCTTTCAAACGGAATGGGGAGGACCTCAGGATGGCTGCCTTCTCCTTCAAAAGGCGGTCTAAAAATCCGATCCTTGTTCCAAAGCAGATTTTGCACCCAAGAAAAGGCAGGGTAAGTAGTTAGAGTTAATCTCTATAGTTTTATTACAGGAGCAAATTCAAAAGGCAAAATCCAATGCCTAACAAAATCCAAAGGAAACAATTGGGAATAGGAAAGCCCATTAGTAAGGGCTTTCTTTCTTAAGCAGTTCTTTCTGTATTTACGTTTTGCATCCATGATTTGTATTGTGAGCATGTTGTTCTCCTGCATTGCCAGATCAGCTCCAAACAGATGGCTGCAGTCCACATGACATAATCAAGCAGTAGGCTAGCCCCGGGCCTTCCTTGAGCACCATCTTGTACTGCTGTGTTTGGAGGGAAAAGGCACATAGGTAGTGGCTGCAAAGCGCACTTTCTGCTGCTCAGCATGTGTAATCAAAAGAGGTACCCTGCAGCCCAAAGCATGCTGCCGATTGCTTCTTGACCTCAGCCATGGGCACAAAGGACACCGCCTGCCAATACAAGGTCTTCCCAACGTTGCTTCCAAACAAGGTGCACAACTGCAAACATTGTTTTAGGGTGACCTGTGGTTTCTTGTCAACAACAGTTCTTGCCTTGGTTAATCAGCAGAAGGAACTGAGTTTTGCCCTACATTAACTAGTCCCACTCAGCAATTACATAAAGAGGATCTGTAAATATGTATATATAAAATAAAAACAAATGAAGTTAAAAGCACCGTAGCAATGAAAGGGCAGGGATGGAGGTTAATCAGGGATGAGGAGGTGGGAAGCACAATTTTCCTCCCTGGAATTTTCCCAGTTTGAAACACTTATGCATGCACACACATGGAAGCTGTTCTTTGTCCAGCCTGGAAATCCAGAGACGTACCATATTAGTAAAGTATACATATATGTCTCTTTAGCCCACTGCTTCGTCAAAGGCTCCCAGACTGTCAGAGACTCATTATATGAGAGCTGGTGTGGAGAAGTGGTTACGAGTGGGTCTCAAGAGATCTCAGTTCTAGTCTCTCTCAGCCATGGAGCTAATTGGGTGACTTCAGGCCAGTCACAGACTCTCAGCCTAAGCTGCCTCACAGGGTTCTTGTTTTGAGGATAAGATTGAAAGGGGAATTATATAAGCCCTCTTCAGTTCCATGAAAGGGGAAGAGGTGTGAAATAAGTATAATAAATAACTAAATGAGATGGCCCCTGCCTATGATCTCAAACGGTATGACGCACAAGGCAAAAGTGAAGTGGAGGGAAGTGGAGAAGGTGAAGCCATTTTTCAGCAGGATTAGTGGCATGACCCTGCTTCCTCTTGCATCTCCCACCACTCAGCCTTCTGGGGGATGGCTTTGCAAGAGTGGCATGGCCAGCGTCTCTTGGTGCTCTCCTTGAACCCGTGCCACTGCCATAGTTATCATCAGATTAGTTCTCCTAGGGCTGCTGTTATCTTCATGGATTCATATTCATGGATCTTCCTTGTCGCATAGGATTTGGCCCACTTTGTCCCCAGGTGTGAGAATCTGGAATATGTGTTTCCTACAGCAGTTAATGGCATTCAGTGTCAATCCAAATCCAAAGATGAAGTCACACTTCGAGAAGCATTGCTCAGACATTAAATCATCTGCCCTGCTGCTTCCACATGGATTCTGTATGAACAGAGAGTTGTCTTCGGGCAGAATTAGACAAAGATTTATCATGCTGCTGAAGCCTGGCAGAAATTCCCTATTTCCATTTTAGTGATGGGAGCAGAATTAAATACAGGCTCTCTAATACCAACTATATGCCACTTCTTGGTAATTATCTGGGAATTGCTGGTACAGCCATTACATTTACAGTAGCATGACATTGATACTGCCTTTGTGCATGCTAATATAGTTTACTATTAAGAGCTTTTTGGATTAGAGACCTTTATATGCTTTGTGATTTTAACTGCTGTTGTACACCAAAGTCGGTATTGTATGCTGGATGCTACAGACCCTAAATTAGACGCTTCTGTTAATATGGTATTGTTATACCTCTCCAGGCTTTTAGCTTCAACAGTAAACTAAAGAATGACGGTTTAAAATAATAAAAATATGCCAATGTTTTGTGTACATCATTTGCACACATGCACATACCCCCTTCTTCTTAAAAGTGGGTTTGATTTTCTTCCACCTAGTCAGGCAAGTGCTCTCTCTAGCACACCAGAGCAGATTGTTAAATGGGGCAAAGCTACAGAACCAGCCCACTGCTGGAAGTTTACCCCATGACTGCCTCTGAATCACACCTGGGGGACTGTCTGGCTGAGCCTCATAGGCAAGGGAAGCATGCATTGATTCGCTGGATGACACTCCTTCCTTTACCTTTGAAATAAATGAAGTGCAAGTCAGGCGGTTACTACTAGGCACTGCAGCCTCTTGTACTTTCGTTGTTCCAGGAAAAGCGCGTGCATAGGACAAGAGACGATTTTCAAACTCATTACAGAACCCAATAGCAGCAACAGCCCATGCTCTGGAGGCTACGGCTGCTATCCTGTACAGGTTTACTTGAGAGTCTGTCCCATTGAACTCAGTAGGGTTTACCTCTGAGTAGACATGCCTAGGATAACGCTGCCTGCTTCCTTGCCTAAGGGGGGCTCGCAGCACTCGGGCTTCTGCCGCTGTGCGGATTCCTGGAGTGATGCGACCCTGCAGTCAAAGAGCTTTCACCCCCAGTAATATGATTCTCGGTCTTCGTAGAACAGCAGCGCATCCTTTCGCTTCGTGCCTGCTCTGGGTGGCAAATCGAAGTGCCGCAGGGGGTTGTGAGTGGGGGGTCGAGAGAGGGCGGGGGAGAAAGAGAGAGCGCTGCTGTTCCCCACTGTCCCGGACCACATGCTTCTGAGCCCCCGGTGACAACCTCCAGGCTGGGTTAAAAAGAGCGCTGTCCTGCCCGCCCGCCCGCCCTTTCCATCAGCGGAAGGCTCCTCCTCCTCCTCCTCCTCTCCACACGCTTAGCCATCCAACCCGCACACGTGTGTGCGTGTGCCAGAGCCAGCTGTGTGAATGCGAGTGCGTGCGCGCGCGTCTGCGGGTTCGTCGGTCGGGGGAGGGAGAAAGCCGGGACCGCTTTCTGGAAGAGCCCGTTTCTCGCCTTCTTTCCCGTCTTCTTCCTGCCCTCCCTCGTTGCTTCGCGCTCCTTCCACTGCGCGCGCCTGGAGAGGGATGCGGCGGCGGCGGCAGCTCCCCGCGGAAGTCCGCTTTCCCCGCGGCTTGGGCGCTGAGGTGCGACGGCTCCGTCGCTTCTCTCCCCTGCGTTGGCTGCAGCTTCCCGGCAGCTGCCGGCGTCCCGCCCTCCTGCCTTGAACCGGGACCGGGGCTCCCGCCCGCTTCTTGCGCCGCGGCGCCGGCCAGCGCCACGGCCAGCGCCCGGCGGCGGACTCCCTCGGGGCCCCGCCTCGCGCCTTCGCGCCCCCCGCTCCCCGCTGCGGCCCGGCCGCTTCGGGGCAGCAGCGCCCCGGGGGCATGGACGGCGACGGCTGGAACCAGAGCGAGCCCAATGGCACGCAGCTGCCCTGCGGCGGCCCCAACGGCAGCCTGGGGGCGAGAGGGGCCGGCCTGTGCCCTGGCCCCGGGATCAGCCCGTCCATGATCACCGCCATCGTCATCATGGCTCTCTACTCCGTCGTGTGCGTGGTGGGACTCTTCGGCAACTTTTTGGTGATGTATGTCATCGTCAGGTAAGAGGAAGGGGCTCGCGCGGACGGGGAGGGGCTGCCGGGGAGCCCGCGAAGGACCCGGGGGGGCGATGGGGCAACCCGCGGCGGGTGGTGGTCCGGGAGGGGGAGCGTCGCCTCAATTGCCGAGCACGCTTCCCGACTCGGGGCCCTCCACGTGCTCCGGACAACTCTGTTTGGCTGCGTTGGCTGGGGCTGAGGGAAGCAGGAGTCCAGAACGTCTGGAGGGCACCGAATCAGCGGCCAAACAGAGCTCCAGAGCGCCCACCCGAAGGTACCCTCCCTTTGCCTGGCTGGCGGAGAAAAGATGCGCCGCCAGTCCCCAGAAGCAGCCTGGAGGGGCCTACAGGGGGCCTTTGGAGATCTCGCCAAAGGAGATTTCCCAGCGCCCAAGAGGTGCGCGACCCGCGTCGCGCATCATGGAAGCTGCTGTGCTGGATCAAACCGTACTAAGTGGAGAACCATTCGTCTCCGCAGTGCTTTTGGGGAACCCTATTTCGAGGTCCCGTCCCACCAAGGTATCTTTTCTCTTCGAGGGGCAGAGTAAGTGGTGCAGGGAGAATGAAGCGCGCAGTCGTAATTGCTTCTTGTTCAGAGGTCGAAGGACTGAAGCGAGCCCGATGCCTCCTTGCTGGCGACTAGAGGAGATCTGTAATCTGAAGGGGAAAGTTGCAAGAGGAAGCAGAACTGATCACCCTAGTAAAGCCATTTAGAAAAGTGTTCGTGATCAGGGGAACCGAGGGCTTTCTTTCTGCAGCAAACAAACCAGAGGAGGGTCTTCTTAGGCGCCCTGCGAACCTGTTTCTGATTACAGCCAACAAATTCTCGGGGGTATTAGAGAATAAACCTCCTGGGTTTTTTAAAAGATGTGCTAATAGTTACAGGACTGGGGAGGTGGGACTGTGCAATTCCAAAAGAACATTTCTGCTGTTCAAGTCATGCAAACGTAGAATTATATTGGCTGGTTGATGGATGGATTAACTTATTGATTGGTTTAGTGATTGATCATGTGAAAAGGAGAATGAGTGGCCCAGCAGGATCTTCTAAAACCCGGACCAAATACCACAGACTGGCCTCTAAGTGCATGCACACAAGGAGAATGTACAGGTGTGCTGTAGAGGCACGCGCTCTGCACACAAATTAGGGTGCATTTACATTTCTCCTCTCGCAACAGCCCTGATGGCTTTTCTTATTAACTGCCTCCAAGCAAGGCATTATGGTATCCTCAGGACTGCAGTTGTACATTGCAATTCTGTGCATGTCTACTCCGAAGTAAGAGCAACTTCAATAGGATTTACTCCCAGGTAAGAATTTATAGGATCACAGCTTAACAGGACACTCACCTATTATTATTATTATTATTATTATTATTATTATTATTCATTTCCCTGTCTCTTATGAGGGCTTTGCCTAGAAATAATTTTGGATAGATAATTAAAGCAATCAATCACTCACATGGATTCAGCTGAACACCAGTTCTATTTTCAGATAAATCTACCAAGGGACAATGATTGGTCATGTTATTTCAAATGTTTCCCCTACTAAGATCCATACTAAAATGTTCCCTCTTCTTTCAGTTGCAAGAAATTTGAACCAATCCAGGCAGCTAAATGCCACTCCCAAATAAATAATAGAAATAGTTTGCTGGGAGAGCAGCACAGCAAAGAGATCTGGGTAATCTTTAAGGGAGATGTGTTTTCCATTTTTAATCAAAGAAATTATTTCTTTCATATGTGGAATGGGTTTTCTCGTCATTGGTGTCTAAATTGGATTTGTTTAATGAAAGGCAGGTAGGAAAAGCAATCAAATTTGCACCAACACACCCTAATATTTAGGAGAAATGTGATTACAGTTTCTATGAGAACACAGCACCCTCTATTGAGACAAATGATAACAACAGGTGGAAATTGCTGCTTCTGGGAGCCACATGTGAGAATACCAAATAAATAAATAAAATGCTGCCTTAAGGAATAGTGTGTGGCTGGGTACATCACACACTCACGCTCACTTACTTACTTTCTCCAACCCTTTCAGCCTGGAATGGCTGCATCCCAAAGAAGCAAAATCTGAACTAAGTGATATAAGCATGTAGTCACATCTGAAGACCAGTGGACTACCTGATCCCACAACGTGGCGCCTAATTGGCTGGAGATAATTTGTGGGAAGGGGCGGCGATTTAACAGATGTGGAAGCCATCAAATTAGATAAGACTGTCACAAGGAGCCCAGACATCATCACCAGTTTTCCATATGTTTTTACTGCTGACACTCAAGATTGTTTAACTACTGAGCAGGTTCAGCCTTCATCAGGCTGTATTCCCCCCAACCCATTTTCATCCCCTTTGGGCTTGAGTCTGCCACTAACATGCCCCTGAGTTCACCTACTATGCCTCCCCTTTCTTGAAGGCTGCATAGTCATTTTGACTCCACAACCACTGGCATTCACCAACTGAATTAGCTAACAGAGGGAGTGGCATGTGCTGTTTGTATATGCCCTGATATTGTCGAGCCTTGTTAATTATTTTTGTTGATTTCCTTGTTAATGATTCCTATTGATCATCTGGTGACATAGTGAGTCTTGTGAAAAAAAATCTCAGGCTCCACATAGACATGCTGGAAATCAGAAGGACCAGATACTCCTGGGAAATGATTTTCTAACATTTATTTCAAGAGCATTGTGTGTGTGCTGTTTTAGATAAAATTTATGTACATACTTATATTATTTCATGAGACTTGGGATGCTTGCATGGAACTCCCTGTAGTCTTCCGCACAGCTACTGACCAAGCCCACACTACCTCATACACCAGGACAAGGAAGGGCCTAATCCTTCCTTCCCCATCATTGCAAAATGCCTGAGGGTACACTCCTGTACATGTTTAGACAGAAATAAGCCCTATAACTCCCAGCATTCCCCAATCAGCCATGCTTTTGTAGGACTTCTTTTAGTCCACAGATGGAAGGATTGCGGCCTCTGCTGCCCTAGTTTTTACTACACCTGGCTAGTGCCAGGGAGACGCAAGTTCAAACCTCCACTTAGCCAGTGCACTAACCTGCCTTAGAGGGAATTTTGTTTACCATGCAGACCTCTTTAGATGGAGTATGGGATAAAAATGTAATAAATAAATGTGAGCTGATGGTACAATATTGTTTCCTATCAGAGAAATCCAGTTCAGACTACAGTCCTGTATGTGGGAATAAACTCCATTCACTCAAGCGGAATTGCGTCTGAGTCATAAATCTAAGTCCTCCCCTAATATTCATCCAATTTTCATCATCCTGTTACTGCAGGGCTGTTGGGCAGGATCTGCTGTGTGTCTGGCATCAACCCAAAAGCAAGAGATTAAGAGCAATCCTGTAAAACAATGTTTTAAAATTAGCCAGCTTCTCCTCTTCAATGATTCTGATTTAATCCTGTGTGAGTGCATCCATGTGTGTTCCAGAGCATGCACAGAAGGCCACTTTCCTTTCTGAGTCAAGAAAAAAAAATAGAAGGATGTGACAAGAAGTCTGATCACTTCTGCTGGAGGTACAGAGTCACAGTCCCAAATGCTTAGGAGCAACAGTGCCTGTCACTCTAGGAGGTTTTTGGAAAGAACCATGTCAGAAGTGACCACAAATACTGAACATGTGAAACCCCATAAGAAATAGACCACATTATGGATTTTAGCAGGGGAAAGGAATTGTAGCATTGTGAAACCAATTTGCCTAGTAGGCCTGGGTAAACACCTGTGTAAACCTACTTGGAGTGGATCCACTGAAATATCTACAGTAAAGTGTTACTTATGGATAGCATAAATCCAATTCATTTCAATGGGCTTACTCTAAGTAGGGCTTGGGGAGATTTTACATGATGGGTACAGATAGCATAGACTGTTTGGACATGCCCATGGTAGACATGGGAGCTAGCTGGAGCTGGGGGTCAGACTAGACGACCTGGGAGACCCCTTCCGAATCGCTCTGTTTCTATGTTTCTCAAGGGGAGTTAGTAGATGGAAGGGCAGGTTTTGACATAGGAATCCTGAGATCCTGCCGCTGTTCAGCCATGAAGCTCTCTGAGGCTTACTGTGCCTGTGGCACTCCACCACAGGGACATGTCCTCAATGGCGGTGGTTGGAAAGGCAGCTGTTGAGGACACTGATCCTGAGCTAGGCATGAAGGAGCTGCTTAACTTCTTCCTTTGCTTCTATCCTTTCCACTCTACCCCATCCCAAATGGCTTTTCCAACTGCAGCAACAATTCTATGGAGCTTGACTCTCTTTCCCTTCTGGAGAGAAACAATTCAAGGTTAAACATTTGAAGTGGAAAAGCAACCTCAAAAGAAAAGGTTTTCCTTTCCTTTCCTTTCCTTTCCAAACAAATTGGGAGGTTACACAGGTCCAAAAGTCATGTGTATTCCTGAGCCTGACCACGGGTGAGCTGTTACCTCTTGGCATAGGACTGTTGGGCAGGTGAAATATGCTGCATATTGAACAGTTCTACAGAAGTGCTTCATAATACCTCAGATGTAACTGTGTGTCAGAACAGACATCGCATTTAATGCACGTGTAGCTGGTGTCTTTTTTTCCTTTCACTCCAACCCAGAAAGGACCTGATCTGCATCAAGCATTGAGGGGAGGGAGACTTTTAAGATCTGAACTGGGATGTTTACA
The DNA here is from genome assembly GCF_004798865.1 of Varanus komodoensis. Classification (NCBI taxonomy): domain Eukaryota; kingdom Metazoa; phylum Chordata; class Lepidosauria; order Squamata; family Varanidae; genus Varanus; species Varanus komodoensis. The sequence goes on along the minus strand of NW_025335268.1, from coordinate 37,139,853 downwards.
CTTATTCAGAGTAAAAATGGTAAGATGACAAAGGGCAATATCCAATCAGATAGTGACCCTAAAATCAATTACATTGCACTGGCACAAGTGACTTCTGGCACAACAGTAATAGTATTGGCTGAGGAGACAAGGTTTCTAGAGAATTCTGCTGCACCACCAAACCATGGTATCATGCAAAAAGTCCCTTATACTAGTACAGCATTACTGGTTTAATGCTAGTGTTTGATTGTATTCTGCCACAGCTGCTAGCCACAGATGTAAATTTATTCCCGTTATGACCCTGTATTTCACAGCCAGTAAAAATAGATAGCATTACAGCCCTAAAGCTGTTTTTGCATTTCCAGAAACGGTGTGAAGATATTGAACGCCTGATTAAATTTTTGTGGTGATATTGGTTTCTCGGAGAAATGTTAACATCTTGACACTCTTAGAATGACCATCCCCACCACTGTAATGGAAAAGGTTAAGCTGTTATTGCAGCAGGGAGAAACTTGGTGTCACAACTTAATGCTGGTGGAGCTAGAAGCCACCCTGCTTGGTGATTATACAGTGTGAGCTCTCTGTGTGCAGAAATTGCACTGAACAATCACATAGAGCAAGGTTAGGTCAGATGAATACAGAATGCAATGACTCACGGGGAAGCTTTTTGCCCGAGTTCACATAAAAAGTTTAAAACAGCCATTTTCTCAGGGCAAGCCTTTAATGAGCTGCTGTATCCAGTATTAGGCCAACTCATTGCAGGTTACTCCAAGCAAGACTTCTGTTGCATATAGCAAGATCCTAACAACTCTTCCCAGAGTTCATTGTTAAAGTAATTATGAACCTCACAACCAGCACAAGTGGTCTTGGCCACCAACTTAGATGAATTTAGAAGCAGATGAAATAGATTTATGGAAGATAAGGCACCCAAGGGCTCCTGTATGAGATGGCCATTTGTTATCTCTAGGATCAGAGGCCTTTGAACACCAGCTGCTGGGGAACATGAGCAGAAGGGTGTGATGGCCCTCCTGTTCTGCCTATGAACTTCCAAGAAACATCTGATTGGCTACTGTGGGAAAGAGGACTTGAGTGTTTGGTCGGACCCAGCAGGACAATTTAATGTCTTTGTGTTCTGGAGTTGACAGATTTACCAGTTCCTGACCCAAGGATGGATCCTGCGCTATCAAATAATGTCCTGAAAGTAGACATTCCTCTTATCACATTACTGTTGTAAAAGAAAACACTGGGGAGGTACAGTTTTTATTACATCCTTTTGGTCCATATTACATGGATTATCAGACATCTTTCATTCTGTCATCAGCCCATGGATGGAAACATTTTTTAAAAAATGGAATTCTGTTCTACTTGGGATAATGCGCTTGCATACTAACATGTTGGTGCTAACATGCATACCTTAATGAACAAATTAAAAATGTGCATTTGCACATATCCCCCTGCCCTCAAAAAGTAAAGAACCCATCTCCATGTCTGCAGAATCTGTATGACTTGGGGGGGGGGGACCCAATCTGCTGCTGAATACTTAGGCTGGATTGATTCATAGAAACTGGAACTCGCAGCTTTCTCCGCCAGATCCAGAAAACACCCACATCTGCCAGACTCCTCCCTGGAACAGAAGCACCCTTAGGTGTTATGAATTCAGTGACACTACTCCTGACCCTGGATTGTGCTTCATCAGCATTCATACCAGTCCCCTTCATAATCACATGATCCTCAGCAGGACATGGCACCTCTTTTCATTTCTTCAATCAAGAATGCAGCTCTCCAGATTCTACTGCCTGGCTTAAAAGAGTCAGTAAACCAAGTGCTTGTGCCCCAGGAGCACCCAGCCTCAGAATAGTAAGGGTAACTTCATAAAGGGCCTTTGGAGTTATGGCCCAACCCCACACTTCAATAACGCATCTAATTCCCAAGAGGAAATTGAAGAGGGCAAGAACTGGATTTGATTTCTGCTAAGGGTAAAGACCAACTTTGTTTTAGGATCCCATATCCTTAGCAGTATGAGAAAAATCTTACTCATATTCTCACTTGCTCCCATGTTCATGTGTCAGAGGATACTTAGAGAAGCATCAGGTGGGACTTCATGCTCCATCATTCATTTTCTCCAACAGCAAAATGCCCATTGATTTTCACACAGCTTCTGTTCTGCCAGTGATAGCTGTCAAGGCATTGATCCACCCTTTCTTACCTCCCCAGGAGAACAGATGGCTTTCTTTGTATAACCCTTCCAACAGTTACTTGCATCCTTCAGTTCTGCTTCTGAGTAAGAGAGTTTGAGTTCCACTGTTTATTTTATTCTTGGTTGACTGAGGAAACCAATTTAAGGATAGGCATGTTTATACCTTTAGCTTGATTTGACTAGAGATGAAATAATAAGAATTGTTCACTAGTTGCATTCTTTTTTCAAGACTCTGGCAGTCTTCCCAAATCAGATGTCCACCAGTTGTTACTCACTTCTCTTCCCATCATAAGGGATCCAAGTAGTGCAGTCTAAACCATCTGGGGAGCACCATATGTGGGAAGCTGCAGAATAGTCATTATGGCATGAGAAAGCATCATGCAGGGGGACTTGAAAAAGTGCCCAAAGGTCAAAATATTAAGTCATCAAAGACTTGGCCATGATTCCACCAGGACTATTCTGTTGGAGGCAAGTGCCAGCTGAAGCCATCACGTGGCCCCCAAGCACAGAGCAAATGATGTGCAGGATATCTGAGCATCTCACCCTCACTAGGCAATGCCATAGGAATCTGTTTTACACTGGGTCATACTCTCCTTGTTCAGTACAGGCAGTCCCTGGGTAATGACTGACTTCTGTTCCTGAAAAAAATGGAAATTCAAATTTGTATGTAAGTCAGATCACATACAGTCAGCCTTCCACACCCATGGGGGTTAGGGTCAGTGTCCCCTGTGAAAGTGGAAAAACCACGAACACCACTAGCTCTCACCCCCAAACTCACCAGTACCCCCTCTTTTCAGGAAGGAAATGCCAAAGAGATTTTCCCTTTCTGGATGGGCAGGAAGACCTGTTTTGGAGGCCTCTCTCACTATCCTCTACCCTTTTGCTTCCTCTCTCTCTATGGTGATGATGATTTTCCACAGTAATTATAAAAAATTGTATGACAGGTCATTCGTAAGTATGGGTTGCTCATTACTTGGATGTTCAGGGACTGCCCTTATTGACTGGCACCGGCTTTCTGGCAGAGGTCTTTTCCCTCACCTGCTACCTGATCCCTTTTTAAAAAGGAATTTACCTCCTGAATGCAAAACAGATGCTCTAGCACTGAGCTAGATGCCCCCTCCCCCACAGGCCAAGGGATGTATACCCCATTCCCAGTGAGCATTTTCAGTGAGAACCCTTTGTTTGAACAGACATCAGCCACATAGGCAGAGCTCCAGGGTACTGTGTGGAGAATCACTGGTGCATTGCATTTGTTGCTATGGATGCAATCAGTTACACTGCCTTCAGCAAACTTTGCTTTCAAAACACCCTGGAAGAAGTGTGTGATTAAAGGTAATATCTCCTTGTGATTTTTAAAACAAGATGCCTAATTTAAAACAACCCAATAAGCAACCCAAGCAACTGCTGTTGCTTCTCCTGCAGCTAGATGCTTTGTCTATTTATTGAAAGTATTTATATACTACTCTGCCCATGCTCCAAGAAAACATTTTAAAAACAGTAAAGTTCAACCACTAAAAACTCATCAAAACACAAATGAATAGAAGGCTTCAGCCTTCTAAAATGAATATGTCTTTCAATGCCTTAAGAAGATCATACAAAGAGTTGGATTCTGGATGCTGAAACTATGTAGAGCAGGGCCTGACAAGCTGACTTTAACCAGTCAAAGCAGAGGCTCATGCGTTGAAAGACAGTCCTATCTAATCTTATGCTCCAGAGCTCAGGTGGGCAACATGTAGTCCATTAGCTGTATCTACCTCCCTGGGCTGTTTTGTGACTCCCCCCACCCCTCCATGGTAGCAAACCACCAACTATCCAAAGTGGAAATTCGACTGTTTTGCTGCCCCTGTACCCCTCATGGGGTACAGAGGTTGACCATCTGGGCCAGTCACAGACACTCAGCCCAACACAAGGGCCTCCTTGAGTTCCTTGAAAGGAAAAAAGATGAGACATAAATATAATAAACAATAAATGGGACAGAAACGGCTTTAGAGGTTCTAATTCACTGGCAGTAGTTCTATTAATGCAGAGCTGACTCAACATCTCCTTAGCACTCCATGTTTAGCAGGAACCAAGTACAGAAGGATTCTGCAGCAGCTGCCAAATCATCTTCAAGGGCAGTGCCAGGAAGAAGATTTTACAGCAGTCAATCCTGGCAGTGATGAAAATGTCAGTAAGTGTACTGAGATCCAGCATCTTTCAACATGGGCTGGCATCTGTAAGTACCAGAAGCAGCTGATGAAAAGCATTCTTAGCTGTTGCCATCAATATCTTATTCAGCAACTTCCAACTTGGTAGGATGATTATGATCCTATTTATCATAGGCCTAACATTTTGGAACATGAGGTGGCCCACCAGCATCACTGCCTGGTCTGGATTTAGTGGCAGCTTATTCAACCTCACCCCTTTTTCACACTTTCCAGATGCTTTGACAGTGAGTCACAGCTGGAGAGCATCGGCATAGCTGATATTCAACCCCAAAACTCCCTGAAAATGTGCCTCATCAGCCTTATATAGCCAGAAGCCCAGTGTCAACGATACAAGTTTGCACAAGGGAGCCCCCAGAGGCTCCAAAGTGAGCAGTTGGCCTGGCTTATACACAGCTCCTGGGCAGCCAGTACACAGCCACTTTTTCAAATGCAAAACACTTTCTTTCCCCCTCTGTATCTGTCTTTGTGTCCCAACCTCCCAGCCTTATGAGCTGCAAAGAGTCGAACTGAGTGAGCAGCACCTAGTGAAATAAACTTTTGAAGGCCGAAGGGAGCAGAGCGACAGCGGGAAGAGAGGGAGCAGTACTGTGCCAGGCCCGCTGGGCTTCTCTACATGTGCCATTTCTTGTGCATTCACGATTCCTCACTCACAGATGTTTCCAGGGCATTTTTTAAAACAGTGGCATCCTCCTGAGCTCTCCCATGTTTTCCAGACAGTTGCTGTTGCTTAAAGCAAGGAAAGTCCAGTATTAAGATTTAAATCTCAACAAGCTGGGCCAAAGCCTCATGAAAAGTTGCAGATCCTCCACAGTGAGGGTAAACCATAGCACTACCTTGTGGTTCGTTAGCAGAATCTTGAGAAATAAACAAACACCTCTGGAGGAAAAACAAAACAAAGCAGGTAAAGAATACATTTTATCTCCCCACAACAAAAACAAGAAACCAAGTCTCAAAAAGGCAGCAAATTAAACCTCTCCATTGTAGAGAAGCCCTTTGTCACTCCAAATAACTAGAAGAACCAGGAAAGGATTGTGCAAAAGAAGATCTGATCAAATCATTATAATGTATACATGTCATTTTGGAGATATTTATTTGCTTGTTGGACACACAAACCCTCCCATAGATAGCAAATCAAGCGGTTTCCTTGCTCCACTTGGCTGATGTGCCTTTCTAGCCTTCAGCTCTCACCTGGCCTTGCCTGCCAAAACCAGTTTCTAAGGTGCCATTCCTTGCTTCCAGGCACTGACTGGAAATGCAAAATCTGTTAGGGGCCACAGGCCACGCTGGATGGGGTCAAAGCCAACTGTGGCTGGACGATCTCCTTTCTAGCCTCTCTCTCTGCCATCCCCTCTGCTCCACCTCCTCCTCACACCCGTGCACCTTCCTGCCCAGCAGATTGCCAGAGATCTGAAGTGATGAGCCCAGGGGCCACATGCAAGCTGTCTGACCCCATCTGGGGCCCAAGCCAGGGCAGGCAGTGTGGCACCCCGGAGACCCATGGGCTGCTGGCCACATTTCTTGCTACCCTTTGAATACACAATTCCTCCCCATTTTTATTTTTATAGGATATGTATATACTTTTTTCCTTTTCTTTTTTTTAAATGAGTATCCTTCTAAGTGGCAAGCCAACTGGGAACCTCTAGCTGCTGTCATCTGCATTTTATTTATTTATTTAAAACTTTTGTATGCTGTCACCACATGCCTTGGCATCTCGGGACGGGGATGGCTCACATTTATTTTCCATAAATGCCTTCAAAAGGTTATTTGTTTTTTGTGATTGGCCATGCCCACCTATTGCACAAATGTCTCAATGCACCTGGTAAGGTTTCTCAAGATTCCTAATGTTCTCATGGATGAAAAATGTTATCAGCTCCTGGCCTAAGCTGAAAGGCTGATAGTCTCACAGTTAGGAACCTCAACATGGTTGCTTGAGGATTATTGCTTTTGTCCTTGAACAATCACTTCACTTAATTTCTTTCTTTTTCTAATGAGCATCCTTAATGATCATCTGCAGGGAGGCCAAATAAAATGCAATAGAAGGACTATTGCACTAAAGCTTTTATGAGTTTCTATTGGAAGGCAAACAATAGATCTTTTGCCCCGTGCCTCTTGTTGTCCTGCTAGGATTACAATAAAGAGATACAAATAAAATGTACCATATTGCTTTTTATTATTATTTCGTTTCTACCATAAATTTGTAATAAAAACCATGAAACAAAATGACAAGTGTCTCTGTAGCTATTACACATTCCATCTAGAATACAGCTCCTGGGTTCTTCATCTTTTCCAAGTCTTACTTGGTTAATAAAGTAGCAATATAAACATTGCCCTTGTAAACCAGAAATCATCCATCTTAAACAGAAATAGTCCCTATTCGTTAAAGAAAAAAGTAAGACAATTCCATTGGAAAAGTAGGGCAAAAGGAAACATGAGTTAGCCTAAGAATGTTAGAGGTAATGGAGAGAAGATGAAAGGGGCAGAATGTTTAAATGTCAAAAATAATTATTGGAAGTAATGGAAGGTATCCCCATATAGTGTGTATTATTAGTCAGTCTTGCCATAGATACAGAGTTGGCTGCATAGTGCGGCAAATGAGAACGGATGATTTCACAGTAGCAGTAGACAGAAGAGACTTTTCCAAAGACACACGGTCTGCTTCTTTTCCTCAGGAACAGCATGAATTTAGTTCATGAGATGAGATGGTTTTACGTAAGAATATCTCTGGTGGTGAATTTCCAGGCGCATAGCTGCATTCATCTGCTGGCAGGACTGACTAACAATATATAGTATTATGGGCTGCATTCCACTTATTCCAATAAAACTTTTGTCAGAGCCTTGCGGCACCTTAAAGACTAACAATCAGATTGATGGATTATAAATTGTCATGGACAAGAATATCTGTGTTACCACCCCACAAATATTTTGTGGATGGCAACTGTTTAGGTAATTATCACTCTTTGTGCTTTCTGCATTTTAATGTCCTCTGATAATGCAGTTTGCATTTCCCTCACCCTCTCTCCCTCTCCCTGTCCCACATAAACAACAGGCATATATAAAACTGCCAATCTACATGCACCTGAATGGTGCCCTTGAAAACTTATACCATCATCATCAAGAGTCTTTGCTGTTTTTTACATTAATTGATGAATGGAGAACTTATGAGACAAGATTAAAAGTGGTTGGCCCACCTAGCTTAAAAAAGACATCTCTGAAAGCAGAGTTGCCATGCATCCTACAGAAGACAGACTTCTGCTGAAAAACATCCTTCTTCAATGGGATATCCCAGCCCTGTCTGGATTAAAGATGAAGGCTGACAAGAAGGGAGTGACAGGGACTTGTATTTGTCCATCTATAGTTAGGAGCTGGACCACAAAGTGAGCAGACACATGGGTCGCCAGGTCACAATCTTCCTTAGTATGATGAGATAAATTATATTTCTATTTGAATTAGAGTAATTATTTTTCTAGATATGTATCTATAAAGTGGCATATTCAAGTATCTATGAAATTGTATCCCACCTTAAGGCAGCTAAGAATAAAATATAGATAACATATTTAAAACTTTAGATTTAATCAGAAACCCCACACTAAATATGCGAGACTGAGCCACATCTGTGCCCTCGTTTTGTTTTCTTTGCTGATGTTTCTGCTTCATTTTTTTGGTGAAACATGAATGGTTACCCTGCAGGAAATGGCTGGAAAGAGAGCACTTCTTCCAAAACAGTGTTGGGCTGCCACTTGTGTTGGTGTTCAGCAGCAGTGACTTGACTTGGAGGCAAGTGGTTGTAAAATACAACTACAGACACACAGAGGCTCAAGTGTGAGGAAGAACCCAGTGAGGGTTGAGTGTAGACCCCACTTAAGTTTTGCTGGGGGCTTTCCTCGATGTTCAGAAGATCGCGGAAATAAAAAGTTAAAATAAAATGAAGGAATGACAGTGCTCCCTGGAGGCAGCTTCTTTCATGAAGGCTCTCCTTCCCTCAGATCTCACCAGCGGCAGCCATGACGACTGAGCTGAGGGAGGTGAGAGATGACGGAGAAGTGAGGCCTTTCCACCAGCACTGCAAAGTTCCCTCAGGAGGACTCTTCCTCCCAGCTGGCTGAGCTGAGGGAGAACAGAGGGGAAAGCAGGGCCGTGCCACCAGCCCCACTGAACAATTTATCTGCCTCCTTTCTTCCTTCTGCTTTCCTCTTTCTGTGCGTTGTCATGTCATTTTAGATTGTAAGCCACAATCGGGGACTGATTTATGGAAGCCATTCTGGAAGTCTTTATTGTCGAGAAGTGGCATTAACGCATTTCAGATGGTGAAAGAAAGAAATGTGTGCTCTTTCCAGATGGCACTGGATGCTGTGTCAGTTTGGTGCATTTTGTGGGGGGGGGGGGGGAAATGGCAGCTGACAGCCAGGTGAGAGCTGCTCCAATTTACTCCTCCTAGTGAGGGATGGGAGGCAAGCAGGCATCCATGGCCTGGTCCTCCTGAACTGCAGAGGCCCCAGGCCTGCCTGAGGATGCTGCATGCTGACACCAGACTTGTCCTGCTCCTGCTTTTCTCTAGCATCCTCCCCGCACCAGGCAGTGAACAGAAAGTGGCACATTTGCTTTGTCTCTGTGGAGCAAAAACTAAGAAAAGCCAAGCCTTGTTGGCTGCTCTAAACAATGGTTAGCTATCAAGACCAGGCCGATGTGTGGACCCCAGTATGTGTGTAACAGAAATACTGTCCAGAAATTTGAAAAAAGCACCCAACTACTATCTACCAATTCACACTAGCACTCTAGAAGCAATTGCTAACAGCTTCAGAGCAAATGAAGAAACTTAGAAAAAATGTTCAAAACAGCTGGTTCTGGAGGGGGAGGATTCTGAACAGTGTGTGTCGGGGAGTGGTGGGTTAGGTAGGCTTTTTGTACGAGGAGTGGACAAAAAGTATATCTCCAGAAGATTTCAGTATCAATTCCAAGCATTCCTGACTGTTGGCCATTCCAGCAGGAGTTGCTTTTGGAGATAAAGTCCAGCCATGTTCTGTCCACCCACCCAACCAACCCAGTTCTGTATGACTTTTGAATCTGAAGTAACTTGGAGTGTTTTGGTTATAACAACAACAACAACATTCCACTAGTTGGTAAAAGCATTGCACAAGGCTGATGACTGTTCAAAGCATTGGGTCCAGGTAGTCAGTGGGTCTGAGATGCTCATTCATTGACCCCCCCCCCCCAAATCAATGGGTATTCTTAGTCAACTTAAGTTTCATTGATTTCAATGGGTCTGAGTTCGATGACATCTGGATACAACCCACAAACATGAAAACAAAGAAATGAAGTAAATGTATATGGATCTAAGTGCATCAGTGAAGTCATGCCCACCTGCCACTGATCTACTGACATAAGCTGTTCAGTAAACTGTCAGAGAAGATAAAGGAAAGTCACCTTAAATAATTCAAGGCAAAGACGTAAGATTTTCTTCTAGCAGAATTTTCCGGGCATTTCATCCTTTGTACTTTGATTTTGTTTCAAAGGCATTTTGTGTTAGACAGTTATTTAGTGCTTTCTGACAGTAAAGAAGGCAATTAAAACAAAGTACCTGAATTTAGGATAATTGAATTATATTCAGTGGGATGGACAAACTGGTCCTAAGGGATGCCACAGTGGCAAAGGCAAATATTGACACCATTGATTCTAGAGGAACTTCCAAACTCCAGCAAGAGTGCCATGCACTATGTTTGGGGCTCAAGGTTATATCGTTGCAAGGGACCAGTGCAGTGGTTTAATACAACCAGGGCTCACGGGGTCAAAGTCCCATGATTCTTTTACTAGCAGAGGCAACGGTGCCATCTGCCACCCTTCTCAGGCTCTATCACTGATTCTGAGCTTAGCTGCAAGCTGCAGAGTAGATGCAGGAGCCGATTTTCACAGCAACCATGTCTTGTTCTGAGCTGCACCCGCTGCAATGAAACTATTCTGGAGTAGCTTGTCTTTGAATGAGCATCTCAGGCCCATTAGGTTTATCTACATCTGATAGAGATGAAAACTGCAAGAACTGGTCTGTTATCTTTTGGAGAATGCCCACAGCACACAGGCGCCTGCAGCTTTGGATTCACCTTGGGACGTGACTCTGGAGCTGCTCTGCACTTCAACATTTATCATTTTGCCACTGCTCCAGGAAACTTCTAGCTTCTGTGGGCTTTAGGGAAGGCCTTTCTTATGCACTACTCATTCACCTATGTGAAGCCTAGCTGTCCTGTGCCACCAGACATGGCAAAGCTCCAGTGCGGGAGAAACATAGTGAGACTTTCCTAGAGACCTGTGTCATTGGTAGGGGGCAGAGATGCTCTCACCTCCTTGTCAGTCATTGAACACATTTCCCAGCGTGTTAGTCACTAGTCTGCTTGTGTTTCCATTTGAGCTTGGTCTGTGTTTTTACTCCTCTGCTTTGTTGACTTCCTCAGATACACCAAAATGAAGACTGCCACCAACATCTACATTTTCAACCTAGCCCTGGCAGATGCCTTAGCCACAAGTACACTGCCATTCCAGAGTGTGAATTACCTCCTGGGAACATGGCCATTTGGTACCGCAATTTGTAAGATTGTTATATCTATAGATTACTACAATATGTTCACAAGTATTTTCACTCTCTGCACTATGAGTGTGGATCGCTACATAGCCGTTTGCCACCCGGTCAAAGCTTTGGATTTCCGCACTCCTAGAAATGCCAAAATTGTCAATGTCTGCAATTGGATTGTTTCTTCTGCAATTGGCATACCAGTTATGGTGATGGCAACCACGAAGGAAAGTAATGGTGAGTAAGAATACCACTCACTATCTTCGAATGCTTACTCAATTTCTTCAGCAAAGAGGGAGAGGGAAGGAGGAGGAAACAAATTGCTAGGATTGGGTCTTCCCAATTAGTTCAGGACAGGATGTTTAGCATAAGAGTAACACTGCTTGCTAGAGAATCTGAAAATGAAAAATGTATAACCTTTTTTTTCAAAGTGTTGGACTCAAAATGCGTTCCAGAATGATTAGACTCCAATATTAGTAAGAAAAAGACATTTGATAGCTACATATTCTGATTATTAGAGGGGGCAATGAAACTTAAAAGGGGGATATTTGTAAATTACTCTCAAGCAAGAGAGGGGAGGGGCACACCAAAATACTAATTTATTTCAGTCCTTCTGTCCTGTTTCTGCATTAATGTGCAAATTTTTGAGAGCTGCACATAAAAATGCAGTTCAGACATGTATTTTAATGTATTTCTTCACTAAATGCACATTTATAAATTTGTTTCTCCCAACTTGCAATATTTCCTCTTCTATTCCCTGTGTTGATTCAACCCCTCCTTTTTGGTATCAGCTTTGGTTAGCTCCGCAAACTGCAGGGCTTCACCTCTTGATCTTTTCAGCAAGCTCCTCTCCTTGCCTGTGAAGGAAAGCCATTCATGCGTTTCCCCACTTTTGCAATGCATGCAACCTTAGTGGACCTTCCAGCTGTGAGGACACTGCAGTCTCTTATCTAGTACTCTTGGAGGCAGAAGGCATCCTCTGGATCATTAGAAGATTGCATTTGAGAAAGCAGTTAAAGCCATCTGGCACATCCCCCGGGGTTATGCAGAGTTTAGTTCTTCAAACACATTCTTGCAGGCAGAAAATAAAAATAAACCATTCTGGTTCCTAGCAGAACACAGTCCACACTTCCGTTATGTTCAGCTGTAAGGCAAGGTAATTTTCTGTGTCCATTCGGTGAACTTCATATAGTAATATTAATAAAGGCTGCATCTGAGGCTACAGAAAAAGGACAGTTCAAGAAAGAAAACACTGCATTGCAGAAACATTCTTGGCAAGCTAATAGGCCAGTTTTAATTGACACCCCACCACCATTTCTAACTTTCTTTCCCAAAATCTCTCACTTCCATCCTGAATGGTTAGCTCAGTGAGGAAGGAGAGTTTACAGATTTCTTATCCGCAATTTCTTTCCTCTCTCCAGCTTGGCTCTTCACACACACACACACACACACACACACACACACACACAGAGAGGGAGAGAGAGAGAGGGAGAGAGAGAGAGGGAGAGAGAGAGAGGGAGAGAGGGAGAGAGACTTCCCAGGTTGGAAAGGAGTATTTAGGCCAGTGGTGGCGAACCTATGGCACACAGCAGGCACACAGAGCCCTCTCTGTCGGCACGCGAGCCAAGTCGCCCCAGCATCGCCCCAGCAACCAAGCATCGGATAACAGTGCACATAGGGGCCATGCGCATGCTCGGAAAGGAGTAGCGGCACCAGGCGATGATGTCACGAGCCACGACTCATTAGCTGCGACTCGTCCAAGCTTTCGCATGGCCAGTGGGTGCGCTGCCAAGGATATATATATATATATATATTGGCTTGGACTGGCTGGGAGTTGTTTTTTCTAAACTAAAACCTCAGTTTTCAGGTTTTATTGCAGTGTTGGCACTTTGTGGTAAATAAGTGGGTTGTGGGTTGAAGTTTGGGCACTCGGTCTCTAAAAGGTTCACCATCACTGATTTAGGCCATCTAGTCCAGCTGCCGGCTCAGGGCAGGAATTGGATTTAAAGCATCTCAACAAATGACTGTCCTGACATTGCAAGATAGACAGGCAGGCACCTTGAGAGGGTTCCACCACGAGCAGACTAGAAATAATTTTAGATGGCAGGCAGGCAGGCAGACAAATGTGTGTGGGGGATGGGGGGCTACATTAATTGCATGTGCATGAGAAAAAGCAGGGGTGGCTTTGGCCCATCGGCTCCACGACATGCCCCCCTGACAGGTTGCCAAAGGACAATGCAGCTCTCCAAAGGACAAGGCCTTGCTTATTCCACTCAGGAGTGGGGTGGAGACCAATTTTAAATTACAGTGATGTGAATTAAAGATACAGTTGTCTATTTTTTAGGTCATTGTGGGTTCAGTGACTATTCAGGGAATGAAAAAGGGAGGGTACAATCCTATGGCCTCCTGACTTTATCTCCTGACTTGTTTGGGGCGGGGGGGCACACCAACTGTGGCTGCTTCTCCTCTGGGGAGAGGAGAAAAGGGGCACACCAGGGGTGTTGAAGGGAAGAAGCTGGTGCTGAGAGCGTGTGCTGTCTTCCCTCCCCCTCTGTGGTGCTTTATCAAAATGACTGAAAACAGCCATCTAGATGAAATGCAGGTCGCAAGCTAGAGGACGAAAGGCATCGCCACCACCGTGCTTTGCACCATGTACTGGCTGCACATAGGCCTCCAAGTTCGGTGGCTTCTCTGTATTGAGCACGGAGGGCACACTGGATGGTATTGTAAAAAGGCCTTTTTCTAACGCAATGAACACCAGCGTTGATGAGTCAGTTGTAATTGATTGCACACTTCCTTTTTGTCCTGGCAAAAAAAGCACTGTCAGGGATGAATGGAGACAGCTATGAATTTCTTTCATTAAGATAAGAAGATTTAAGATATCATCTGAATATCTTAAACTTAAGACGTTTAATGTCATAAATGTTGAATAAAATGACTGTGGATCAGTGTGAGATAGCCATATTATACAAATCTTGCCTAATGTTTCCTTTTTAAATGCTTACACACACATACACACAGAGGGAGAGAGAGGGAGCAAGTGCAAATCTTAGTCAACAGCCTTTCCCTCTGTTACAATATGCTGGTAAAGGCTGGGCATACTGGGACTTTTTGGCTTCTTTTCTATCTACACATACATAAGATTATGCCCTGAACATCCTAAAGCAGTGATGGAGAACATGTCCTCCTCCAGATGTTGCTGGACTCATGTTTCCATCATCCCTCATTGGCTATGCTGGCAAGGACTGGTGGGAGGTGAAGTCTAACATCTGGAGGGCCATCTATTGGCCTAAAGCAATTATTTCATATTTTTTTTAAGTTGCATTAAAAATGTAGTTGCACATTATGTCTCGTGGGTACTTTGGTTCCAAGCTATAATTTGCTACTCTCCAAGTTCCATTGACTCCTACAATAGCCAGATGCAAAAGAGGTCACCTTCAACAGGTGCATGGAAAAGGACATTTAAGCAGGTGCAGCTGAAATGCCCTTTTCTGTGCAAGCATTGCAAGTGCCAGGGCCTGGTCTCCTTTCCATCTGCCCTCATGGGACTCATGGGAACCGAAATCTGCCCAGGACAGAATCAGATTGTGCTGTGTCTGATTTGGCTTCTTGAAAACTATGCCACCTGCTGCACTTAGCCAGTTGAAACTAACAGGGCTATGGTTACCTCTTCCACTTCAAAATTGTCTTCAAAATCAAGCAGCATTAAATAGGAAACTTTCAAGTAAGGTTCTGCTCAACAAATATAAAACATTTCTCTTACCTTTTTTGTGGAAGAGACATGCTTTTTTGGAAGACACCTGCCATGATGTGATGAAAACATCCTCCGCCCATGATGGGAAATCCAGCCTTTTCTGAACACCACAGAATAGCTTCACAATTTCCATTAGCTGAATACAACTATTTTGTTGCTTTTCAGTTTGCTTACAGCCATCACAGATTGTACTAGTCATTCATTCTCTATCGCCCTCATCTCTACAATGAACTCCATCATTTGACCCTTCCCTTTGCAAATCGCATTTCATTTGCATCTGTTTCTTTTCTTCCTGTACCCAGGGAGACAGACAGGAAAATAACCCTGAATGCAGTGATGGGAGAAAGAAATAGCTAACCCATTCTCCCACAGAACATGGTTTCCATGAAAATCATCCACATATTCCAATATTTGAAGGTAGAGAAAGGGGAACTGTAGCCGACTGACTCCAAAACAGTATTGGGCTTCCAGGAGTCTGCATTGCCCAGATATACCCCTAACTAGTCTCATAGTTATGTGTTGGGTCACACCTGAAATGTTGGCCTGATTTGCTAGACTTCAACTACATAAATCATCTTTTGAACAAAATAACATTATGCTGATTGAGGGATTTTTGCAAATTAAATAGTAGCAGGAAAATTGAGTTTTAGCTGGTTATTTAACAGAGTCCATCATATTATGGTATGGTTTTGGACTTGGGTTTGTGATGGTGCAGGAAAGATGAGATATGAAAGGGTAAGCAACAATTCACTACAAATCACTCCTTTCTTCTTTTTATAGGCTCTATTGATTGCACACTTAAATTTTCTGACCCATCATGGTACTGGGAGAACCTGCTGAAAATCTGTGTATTCATCTTTGCCTTCATCATGCCTGTCCTAATCATTACGGTGTGCTACGGACTCATGATTTTGCGCCTGAAGAGTGTCCGAATGCTCTCCGGCTCCAAGGAGAAGGACAGGAATCTTCGAAGGATCACCCGGATGGTCCTTGTGGTCGTGGCTGTCTTCATCATCTGCTGGACTCCCATCCATATTTACGTTATCATTAAAGCCTTGGTCCATATTCCAGAAACAACGTTCCAGACCGTCTCCTGGCACTTCTGTATTGCCTTAGGGTACACAAATAGCTGCCTTAATCCCGTCCTTTATGCATTTCTAGATGAGAACTTCAAAAGGTGTTTCAGAGAGTTCTGCATCCCAACAGCTTCCACCATTGAGCAACAAAACTCCACCCGTGTCCGACAAAACACCCATGAGCATGCCTCCACTGCCAACACGGTGGACAGGACTAACCAGCAGGTATGACTAGCAGTGGAAATGTTATCTGTGGATTCAGGCATTCCTCCTGGAGATGACATGAATTCTGAAATTACCGTCTTTACTGATGTATAGCCTCTGGAAGATTTACAGTGCCCTTTTGATTTACCGTCCCTAACTAAGGTAACAGACAAACATGGAAAGACAGATTTATGTCAGCTGGCGAGACATTGTCAGTGAAGCCAGGGAGTTCCAGTTGCACCTTGCATGACCCGGCCCTATCTGTGTGTCCATGCATTGTTTATTGAGTAGACGAGAAAGCAGGAGATGGCTTTCTAGTTCCCATCTACTACTGCTCAGTATTCGACCAATTCATGTCTGCAACTGTGCAGTGTTCGAGAAGTGTATACATGAAGAATGGTTTGTGCCTGTTCAGGGCACTGATTCATAAAAGAAAGACCCATCAGCCCCATCCAGCAGCTGGCCTCACAACTCTGCATGTCCCTGGACAGTCCTGCTTCTTGATATTTCCGACTGACAGGAGTGATGTCTTTAGATAATTCTAGATTCTGGTTCAAATGGTCTTACAAGGGCCTTTTAAAGGTGGTAATGTTTTTTAAAGCAAGTTCTGCTGAGATTGGGGACCATTTGATTCATTCTGATCAGTGGGACCCCAGGCTTCTGCCCCAAAATGCTGCCTAAATGACAGGCTCATCACTATAGACTTTCTGTCAATACCAGTAGACAAGTCTGCACCAACACAGTTCATGCCTCAGGAGCAGACTTTGAATATCCATTTTCCCACCAATGTCTCTGAACCGTCACACTGATTAGGCTGCAATCTCACCCTCCAGTTAGCAGTTCTTTATATAATATTAAGATACAGTGGGGTGATAATTTTGTTAGAAAGCTTCTATGGGTACAATGCAACATGCACATCATTCCCCATTTATAATCATAGCAATTAAGAAAAGGATTAAGAAAAGATGTGCTTTCACACATCATGTTTGTATTCATTTCATGTTAAAGAGAAACTCTTTCTCCGAGCTTTTTGCATGAGGAAGTTCTCATGGGATTGTCATTCTCTACTCGTGGTTGTTCACAATCTTTTAGAAATGTTCTGACCCTTCAGATGCACTTCTGTGCCTGAGGACTGCTTTCAGCAAGCTTTTTTAGGGCAGGGAAAATGTGGCATGCGATTATGAGAGGTTTTTTTTTAATGCCTTTTCACGTGTATATTTGGTTATTCCACTATACCACCATGCCACCTAGAGGTGATATAGGAGAAAAGAAAATGTTTATTGTGAAGTGCTTTAATCACACATCTGTGATGAACACAAAAGTGAAAGAAAAGTAAATGGAGTGGAAGTCTTGTGTTGAAATGCTCGTCTCTCTGTCTCTCTCTCTCCCCAGTTTCAGAATTGTCCAAATGTTATTTTCTCTAACTCAAGAAAAACAGTTTCTCTCTCACTTGCTTTCTCTCTCTCTCTTGTTTCTGTTCTGTTTTGTTTTGTCTTTGGTCTTTACCCTCCATACAGACTCCCTTCCTCGTCTTTTAAGTCCATTTTCCCTCTTCGTTCTTCACAAGAGAAATGGGTAGTGGGGCATTAGCAGATATTCACTGAGTGAGAATATAGCTGGACTATAGCTAGGGTGGTAGAAGGATGATGGAGACAGGTCAGAAAAGTATTTAGCAAATGTTTTTAAAATAAATTCAGCAGTATATAAATAAATCATATTAAATAAATATGATTAGAGCTTAGGAAGCAGCTGACAAGGATGCTCAGAGTGGGAAGAGGCAGCAGAAAGCAATAGATGGAGGCATCTAACTTGTTTTGGAAGAAAATGCCAGTGCCAAATGTATCTTTCTGCTCCCAGTTTGCCTGAAATAGGGTTTCCTCCTATATATTTTTTTTTATTCTTGATACATTGTGAGTTCTCTGTCTGTACTAAGTAGTGAATTCTATATGTCTCAATGAAGCTTAATCGGTCTTGCTAACACTTTCAAAACTATATGTTTGGAGGTTAGGGCCAGCAAAAATATATGGCATGAAGGAAAAGCAGTGTCACATCTTCTCTAAAATAATAAAAATAACTAACGGGGTAAAACATTTTGGGGAGATATAATTGCATAGCCTCTGAAAAGAGAATTGGTCGCATGGGTTACTAAGGGTCTGAAATGGCCATTGGTAACTGTCAGTGACAGTTAAGGACATGTTTTCTATTTGAGAATTAAATGTTCTAGTGATAGTTCTGATTAGACTTTGATCCCAAGAAATGTCTAACAAACTTCAGCCTCCTGAATTTTGGCTCAATGGATATCTTGATCATTTGCCAGTTTAAATGGTAACAAGCCCAATTTGTTGCATGCATTCCACCCTGGTTTCTCTTCCTAAGCATCCCACATGTTCTCTCCTTAAATCAGTCAATTATGTGCATTGCCATTCAGCCTTATATCAGTAGTGGAATGGCAGATATGAATGAAATAGATTGGCCTCCCTTGAAATTTAATTCCCTGAAATATCAGCAGGACAGTATATCTCTTCTCTAGCATCATAATCACCCTGAGACAATGTAAAGGGTGGGATAAAAAAAATTAAATAAATAAATAGCTGAGCTAAATGCTAAAACTAACAGGCAAAGGAAGGGTCATATCACTAAAACTGGAGATGCTGCAACTTTGCCAGGGCCTTCCAATGAATTACGCTTAAGCAGGGATTTTAAATGCCCTGATCAGAGAACAGCTTGAAATGTGAGATATATCACAGAAGTGCTCTTGGAAGCCAGTCCTATGTCTAAAATTGCCTGTACCTGAAATGGATTTATCCATGTGCCTGCTTTCAAGATGAAAACTCATTTATGTCAAGAATCCAGAAGCTGCCTGGCACATTCTCAGAGTGGATACGGAGGATTTCATAAAGCCCCCCTGCTTTGCTGTACGACTGGGTAGACCTCGCCAATGAATTGCTGATACGGAGGAGCTCCCTCCTCTATTGAAAAGATTATTACATTTATGTCCTAGCCTTCCTCCAGGGAACTCAGGGCAACATATGGGGTCCTACACTGCTACCACCACAATCAGGTTGTTGGGTAGCAAAATGGTGACTGGCCAAGGTCATCCCATGAACTGCATGGCTGACATGGCCAAGCTCTTTCCAGCCCTAATCCAACATTTTAAGTACTGCATTTAACATTTGAAGTGATTATTAGGATTTCTTCTATACTGTGTGATCCCAAAGTGCCACCCAGAAGTGTCCTTTCCTGTGTCTGGCAAGCTGAGCTACTGTCTAGCATATCCATCTCTATAAAATGAGAAGTACCCCAAATGTATTGCCTAAATTTTTTTTGGCATGTTTTAATTTCTGTACACGTTTGGCGATATCAGTAGAACGAAAGAAAAGCCATGCTAGATCAAACCAAAGGTCCATGTAGTTCAGCACTCCTCAGACACGATGACAATCCAGCTGCCCACAGGCTCCCTCAAGCAGGATGGGTGTCAGACCTCCTCTTGCCCAAGCTCCTCAGCTGCTGGTCTATCCAGGCATGTCACCTCTGGGAAAGTAGGAACCACATAGCCAGCAAGGCTAGTAGGCACGGATAGCCTCCTCCCTCATCTGGCCATCCCCTTTTAAAGCCATCCAGATCGGTGGCCGTCACCACTTCCCTTGTCAGCAGGATAGTTAAATTCCATAGTTTAACTATACACTGTGTGAAGAAGTACTTCTTTTTATCTGTCCTAAACCTCCCCCCAATCAGCTTCATGGGATGACTCCAGTTTCAAGTGTTATGGGAGAGGGAGAGAATGCCTCCCTCTCTGCTTTCGCCACACCATGCATTATTTTAAAAACCTCTATCATATCTCCTTTGACTTGCCTTTTTTCTAGAAGGATTGCTCCCAGTTGTGGCAGCTGCTCCTCATAGGAAAGCTGCTCCAGCCCCAATCATTTTTGTTGCCCTTCTCTGTACTTTTCCCAACTCAATATTGCCCCTTTTCAGGTACAGTGGCCAGAACTGAACACAATATTCCAGATGTGGGGGGGGGGGTTCTGATTTATATCCTGCCTTTTTCCTACAAAGGGCTCAAGGCAGCTTACATCATTCTCCTCCTCCATCTTATCCCCACAACAACAACCCTGTGGGGTAGGTTGGGCTGAGAGTCTGTGACTGGCCCAAAGTCACCCAGTTGGCTCCATGGCCGAGAGGGGACTCGAACCCGGATCGCCTGAGTCCCAGTCCCATGCTCTTAACCACCACACCACACTGGCTCTCAGTAGTTGCACGAAAGATTTGTATAAGGGAAGTAAGATTTTGGCAGTTCCTTTCTTAATTGTGCCTAGCATGGAGTTTGCCTGCTTCACAGTAGTTGCACACTGGGCTAACATTTTCATTGAGTTGTCCACTACTACCCCAAGATCCCTTCTTTGCTCAGTCACTCCTAGTTCAGATCCCATCAGTGTATACCTGAAATTGGGCTTTTTTCCAGCAAACCTGGCCACCTCATTACTTACTCCTAATGCCAGAGTAGGTTGAAAAGCATTGCTCCTAATACAGAACTCGGTAGGACTCCACTGGTGACATCTCTCCAGTGGGAGCAGTTGGGAGAAGTTGCCATTTATTCCCACCCATTGTCTTCTGTTCTTTACCCATTTAGTGATCCGTAAGAGGATCTCCCCTTTTCTATCCAGAGTTGCACTAATCCAGGTCGCACTAATGCGAATGACCATTGGCACATCAAGAAACAAGCCAGTGGCACTACCTTTTGTGTGCTCTGCTGATTTATTTCATTCCAGAAACACTAGCATGGCCTCATTCCACTTGTTGTGGCAAGCATTGCCTTCCCAGTGTGCTAGTGGTTATTCCTGAAAGCACAGTGATACCACCGGATATTCCCCTAATACTTTCTAGATTTAACAGAGAAAATGGGCTTAAATTACATGGGAGCATATTAAGATATGCATGAATACTTATGCTGTTTATTGCTAAAAAGCATGAGATTGCCTGTTGAATCAGCAGAAGAGATATTTAGTTACCATTTTTCTCTTTTTTAAAATTAATATTTTATTTTATTTTTTGTAAATAGTAAGAAAGAAAAGCAAAAGCATCAAGAGAAAAGGTTACCAAGGGACCATGTACTAAAATCGCTTATAAAACTAGATGCAAGGTTCCACAAAGAATCAGCAACAAACATTATTTCATCTAAACTTATAACTACAATTTTACATGATAATGCATATTTATAGATTATGCTTGATTAGTTTACTAAGTAGCCAAATAAAACAAATAAGTTCACATAGAAAATTGCTTTAACATAGAAAATGTGTAAGCTATGATTCACCCAGTGCATATCCAGAAACCAAATTAGAATTAATTTTCCCGTCTTTCTTTCTCCCCTCCTCTCCTCCTCCACGCCCCACCTATTTCCCTTACTCCTCTTCTTCCCTTCCTTATTTCAGAAAACAATGTTATCCAAAGATTCTATGTTTTCTCTCAGTTACAAATAAGGGGGGGGAAAGATAAACTTTCCAATTGTAACTAAATTTATTAACTTCATTAATTTCCTTTCCATGGCTTATTAAAAAAATGTATCAGCTTAATCATTCTTACTGCAACTCCATTTGTTGTTTCACTTATTAAATAGAATATGCATAATGAGCTTTCCATTTATCATTAAAATATTGGACTGGTCTTCTGTTTACATAGTTGGTTAATTTTGCCATCACTGCATATTCAACTAGCTTGTTTTTCCAATCTTTGCTGGTTGGATGGTTTTCCATTTGTTGAAATTGGAACTTGGGCTGCTGTTATTATATATTTAAATAATTCTCCCATATTTCTTCCATGAGTTTCTGGTGGAATACTCAATAGCATGTTCTTAGCATTCATTGTAATTTTCAAAATTTTCTGTATTTCTGTATATATTTCTTTCCAGAACTTTTAAACTTTATTACACATCCACCACATACAGAATCCATTCCACTTCTATACATTTCCAACACTTTCCGCTATAATTCTTGTCCATTTTGAATATTTTTGGGGGTAATATACCAATGAAAGAACATTTTATACCAATTCTCTCTTAATGGTGGGTAGCTGTAAATTTTATTCCTTTCAACCATAAAGTTTCCTATTGATAGAAAGATATTTCTTCAAGTTTCTGCATCCAGCTTATCATACATGGTTTAACCAGTACAGTTTCTGTATCATATTGCAATAATAACTTATCCATCCATACTAATAGATGGTTAATCTATTTGATAAGTAGATAATCTTTTTTTCTGTGAAATCAGTTTTTCAAATTCTGTCAGATCTTTTATGATACGTCTTCCTTGTTGAGTTTCCCTTCTCAATCTTGAGACCAGTTGGAAATAACATAGAAACATAGAAACAGAGTGAGTCAGAAGGGGCCTCCGGGACCATTTAGTCTGACCCCCAGCTCTATCTGGCTTTGGTCATGACATGCCTCCCATGTGCATATCTAGCCTCTCCTTGAACACCCTCACCGATGGTGCCTCAACCACCTCCCATGGAAGCCCATTCCACACCCTCGGGGTCCTAACTGCAAGGAAGTACTTCCTGGCATCCAAATTGAACCTTGCTTCCCTAATTCTGTCTTTTTTCCTTCATCTTTAAATGTTTGCCCTGTCTTGATTCTTCCTTGTTGATCCATCATATCTCCATATGTTATGAAAGGATTGTTTTTCCTTAAATGTTTGTCACAATATGCTTCTATTGGAGACATCAAAGTTGATATTGGAAAGCTAATTCTTCTTAAAGTATTCAACTTTCTTCTCAGACCATCTCTAATTTGTGACTTTTTAAATTAATTCCTTGGCTCACAATTGCTTATGTATTCCTTCTTCCAGTACTGTTATTTTAAACTTTATTAGCTTTTCACACAGATTTTTAATCCTGCCTGTATTCCAAACCAATCCAGCTGCATAATAATATTATTCGATATTAGGTAATGATAGACCACCTCTTTCTTTTGCATCTTGTAGTCCCCCTTTAAGGAGAAATTATCCCTTAAATTAGATTTCTTTATTATGCAAATAAAAAAGTAAATGACATTTTGCTTCAACAGAGAAACCAAGAAGTGCACACAGAAAATGGAACCCATATACTTTTTTCTTTTTTTAAGGGACACATCTACCAAAGTAGAATTCTCCCTACCATTGCCATAATGAAATTACTGCTACCCACTAGCACATGCCTGTTAGTGCAAGTGGACTTTCTCTATTTTTCTTGTCCCTTGCAACTCTCCTATGTTCCCTAGCTCTCCAGAGCAAATCATTCTTCTCCCCGCAGCACTTCCATCAATTATACAACAAGGTGCAACCCAATAGATAACAGCCTGGGAGCTGCGATTCATCTGAAACAGCATCAGTTGTATGTATTGACTTGATGCATCTAGAGAGCTTCAAAAAAAGCTCTGATGAAACAGTAGCCAGTACAGAGCCAAATGGACATTTGAGGCAGAGAAAATATAAACACAGTATGGTGAAATTGTTAGGAAGGAAGGAAGGAAGGAAGGAAGGAAGGAAGGAAGGAAGGAAGGAAGGTCTTCTAAATCCATCTGATAGTATAAGGGCATCAAAGGAACTGAATGTCAGATGTAAAATCACAGTCTTCCATGCAGAAAAAAATCTTTATGTATTACTCTCTCACTCTATGTATTTCCAGCCAGTATTATTATTATTATTATTATTATTATTATTATTATTATTATTATTATTTTTCTATGCCGCCCCTTGCCGAAACCTCGGGGAGGCTTACAACATGATAAAATACATTGAAATACAATAGTACATAATAAATTACCATTAAATATAAAAATACAAAAAATACATTGATTTACAAATACAAAATTAAAATTATCAGTATAAAATAAAAATATAGGATGAGAAAGAGAAGGAAGAAGAAGTTGCCCTGGCCAGATCATATGTTTTAACAATTGAAATGATGTTTAAATAAAAAGGTCTTTACCTGGCGCCGAAAAACCAGTAACGATGGTGCCAGGCGGACCTCTTTGGGGAGTGAATTCCATAGGTTGGGTGCCACCGCAGAGAAAGCCCTCCTCCGGGTACTTACTCTCCTAATTTCTTTCATGGAGGGTTCCCGGAGAAGGGACTCTCCCGCAGATCTCAAAGGGCGGTCGGGCATATACGGATGTAAGCGCTCGTTCAGGTAGCCAGGACCCAAGCCGTTTAGGGCTTTATAGGTCATTACCAACACCTTGAATTGGGCCCGGGCTTCAATGGGAAGCCAGTGAAGCTGACGGAGGACTGGAGTCATGTGAGCATAACGCCCCGTCCCCGTCAGCAACCTGGCAGCTCTATTTTGCACCAATTGAAGTGTTCGGACTGTCTTCAGTATGGCTGGCTGGAGAATGCTGGAAGCTGGAAGATTTTTTTTCCCTGTCTAAACATGACTAAGATTGCACCCTAAATATTTTTAGAGGAATGGCTGTTAACTGTGTTATCAACAACTAAGAATCTTGTGACACCTTGAAGATATTTTATAGTATAAGAACTTGTGGACTGCAGTCTACTTCCTGGCCTGCACAAAGTGTTATCTTGAATTGCAAGTATATATAATCGTAACGATAATAATCACATCACACATAAACAGTGAGGTCAGAGAGAAATAAAGTACAGACACAATGTACAGACAGTTAAAATTACCTTATTAACAGCTTTCTTTTATCAGGACTCTACAAAACAACAGTGCCTGGGTAGGATTTCTGGGATCGTTTCCTTTAAGCTTGCTATATGGCCCTTAAAATACAGCCCTTAAAATTTATTGTTGTAAGCTTCCCCAAGGTGTTGGCGAATGGGGCGGCATAAAAATGTTTTAATAAATAAATAAATAAATAAATAAATAAAATATAAGGAACACTACTGAAAATATTTGATGGCTAGAAGGAGGAGGAGGAAAAAGGGAACTAGTTAGTCTGTTGGATGTGCGTGTTTGTTTTCAAGCATTTCAGCTTTGCAAGAGTTTCCTTACAAGAGGAAAAAAGGCAGGACATATATGTAATATAGACAAACAAATAAATAAATAAATATCTTACAATGCAATTGTTTACCTAACAGTAACAGATTGAGACTGCACCGAAACATGTGTTCTGTTTAAATAACATTGAAAACAATGGGATTTTAGCAATCTAACTGTGAACAGGATTCTTGCCTAAGAGAGCAGTGTAAATGGCATTATGGAAAACAGTCAATATGGAAAACCAGGCTTGGATTTCAGGCAACAGCTTTTCATTCAGTGGCTACAAAAAGAGAACTCAAGAGGCAACTTCTATCAATGCAGTCTTCATACGGCATAGTTCCCTTGAAGCAGATGAAGAATTAGTAATCTTTGCTTGATGTGTCATATGTTGTATATGTGTATGTGTGTGTTTGTGCATGTGTGGTGTCAGTATTTATCTATTCTATATGGTATGTTTTGGATGCATAGCTCCAAACTCTGTGTTGTAAACTACCAAAGCTTTGTTCAAAACAGTCAAGATATGCTGGTTTAGAAGATGAAAAAATGTTTCACATATTCCAATCTTCTGGATAGGAAATCCGGAGGAAATTCATTACTGAGAATCTTGCAACATGCTCAAGTACAGTAGAACCATGGTGGTAATATGAATCCTAAAGACAAATACTGGGCAATTGTCCAAGTGCACCTTTTCCATGCTCTCAAAGTTCAGTGGGTCTACAAGTGAACACTCCCTAACCAATCACTATGATTCGTTGGTGTGAGAAGAGTTACTTTAACTCAGCTGGGTTCAGTCAATGCAATAGCCTGTGTTTCAACAACAACCCACATTCAACCCACAGTTAACCATTAAATGGTCTGAGCCCAGTTACAGAGGAGGTGAAAACATTAAAAAGGGAGTTACATGTTGATTGTAAGACGCATTTGGACAAGTTTCTGAGCAATGGAGTTCTACTGTTAATACCCTGTTTATTTGAAATCTGTGCTTGCTTGTGCATTTCTCTGAAGGTCTTCTGACTGGATTTTTGAAGGTGCCAATCTTCATTGTGAAACAGTGGGTCAGTTCCAACCAATCGGTATGTATCAGTTTTCCTTTTGGAATACTGTGATATCTTGGCCATCAAAATACATATATTTATACTATAGAAGCTGTGGGGAGCCTGGAAGAATGTTGTCCATGGGGTTGTGATGGGTCGGACACAACTTTGCAACTATCAACAACAAAAGCTGTGGGGAGGAATCACATTGGGCAACAAGAGAAAAAGAGCATACTCTTTTCTGGGAGCAAGAGACCTTTGGGTCTCTGCACATTGTGGACAATTAGCTATGTTTACTTCAGTTATTTTACCTTTTTATTGCTATTGTGTAATTTTTAACTTATTCAACACTATCTGGAGACCTGAAGCAAGCTATTCTTACCATGAATAAACCAGTAGCTATTGCTGGTCGTGGCGTCCTCATGGCTGCCCACTGAGTTTCTAGCTCAGGTCTCCCACTAAACCATCTACTGTTTTGGGTTTATTTTAATGTATATAGTTGAGTTATTAGATTTATTCCCTGACTTTTTTCTTCTTGCGGGGAACCCAAGGCAGCTTCCCCAGTTCTTTTCCTCTTCATTTTATCCTCACAAGAACCCTGTGAGGCAGACCAGGCTGAGAGTCAGTGACTGGCCCAAAGCTACCCGGCAAGCTTCATGGCTGGATGGGCATCTGGCACCTGGTCCTCCCAAGGCCTAGTCCAGCGCTCGAACCACCACAGCAGCGATATCAGGGCCTGTTTGTGCCACAGCCTCCATGGGGATTAAGCCCCAGAGTTTTGGTTGGAACTGGCCCAGGGTCTGCAGATGCAATGCGAAGGGGTATTCCTGCCTTCTCAGAACAATGTCACTGTGCTCTGCTCATGGTAAACAGAGTGGTGATCCCCAAGCATCCTTTGCAAGCAGCGAGGGGGAAAACGTAGCTCACTCCTCATTGTATTTCTTTCCTTTCAGCTGGAGCTTCTGGAAGCTGAAGCCTCTCCACTGCCCTGACAGCACCCCCTGCCCCCTTGCTGTGTAGCAGCCAAAGCAGGGCCGCTGGGGGGCTGTACTGTCTGTGGCAGGAATGTGCAGGAGACTGATAAGTCGCCCACCCTGAGGCAAGCGCCTGCCTTAAACGTCCCTCAGCATGATTTGCCTCTGCGGCGAGTGTCCAGTGCACATGTTGGCAACAGGCACAGCGTCAGGCCACCCTGCCTCTAGACTACTAAAATAAGATAGGCACACGAAGAATAGACCTGTTACATAGGGGGAGAAGCTGAGCCCTTAGATAAACTTACTTTAAATCAGACCAAGACTCCAACAGAAAAATAAATCAGACTAACTTCTCACCATTATCCAAGGAAGGAAGGAAGGAAAAATTGCACGATGGAGATTATCTGTTAGAAGTCTGTTCACTTCATTTGTATCTAGGGGTTTTGAGTAATTTATGGCTACATATTTTGTTGTGCAGACTTATTTTGCATACAAATATTTCTAGCATGTAATTTTTAGTGGAAAAAGATTTACAAACAAACTGCAGTAAAAAGATCAAAGCTACCTCTGAGATGCATTGAAAATATATTAGCTGAGACTGGAAACCTCATCTTTTGAAGACCTCCATTTCACTAAGAGCAAGATTTCATCTAAAGAAGATTCCCCATCTGTAGTCTGCACCAGCTTGAATACACGAAGTCTCATTTTCCATACATTTGCCAGTATTTGACACAGAAGATCACAAAAGGATTCTTTCAGGCAGCAGATTGACAGAGTGTGAACAACAGCTAGAAAAGCTTTTGCAGTGTTGCTGAATTTGTATATTGAAAGCAGAGAACCACAGTCCCGTTTTGCAAATCCCCTGGTTACCCTGAGTATGGTGGTAAAATTTTACCAGTGATATGTTGTGGTTTTGCATTATTCTTAAATGTAGTTTCACTCCAGTTGACTTTGTTGTATGTAATTCAAATATCCTGTTTTGATTAGAAGGCTCTTTGTGCACTTAGTGATACAATAGCTTTCACTGATATATTGATGTAAAATATTGTGTGTGTGTGAGAGAGAGAATGTCTGACTCTGCATGTGTAATTACATTTGTAAAGTAGTTAAAACATTTTAAGTACAGTTTAGAAAAATGATTTATTTGTTCAAGCAGCAGGATATAATAGATTTTCTAAAATATTAAAATAATTTAATGTACAGTCATACTATACAAGGTTTTCTATTGTCTTAATAAGCCTGTCATTTGCATCTCTGTTTTATGATAAAGTAATTAACAGCTTACAGAAGCATACTCACTCAAAAGAATAATAATGATCCTGTCTCTGGCAAAAGCAGCAGGAATAATCACATAAATAATTTGTAGTTATATAATATTTTATACTTGTTGTTTAGTGTATCCTGTAATTAAATGGTCAAAAATTACCCAGGAAGCAAAAAGCACTTAGATGAATTTGTGTGCACTGTAAAGAAAATCATACCCATTGCTTCCTTTTAGAATTTCTATCAGGGCATTTTCATTGCTCCTTTGTGGTTGAATTATGCCAGTAGCACATAAAAAGCAGCCATTTGTTCAGTCGTGTAAGTAACACTGTTGTAAAAATTGAAAGAGAACAGAGAAAAGTTTACTCTAAGAAAAAGGAAGTCTCCTGAAGAGGTGAAATGCAGTTGAGAAAGTGGGATCAATTCATATTAATTTGTATCCTTGTGTACAGGGCCGTTTGAAAACAGTTTATGAAAAAGTGCCTTATTTTTCTCTTGCATCTCAATTCTCTTTTGAAATCATGTCTTTGGTAGATTAAGTGTTTGCCACAAGCAAACTGTATTTATGTTGAAGCATTGTGAAAACTGGTTTTATTACTAACAAATTTTCTATTTTTCCTTTTAATACAAAACAATGCACTCCAACAAAACTTTCCCACCATCCAGTGGCTATCGGGTCAGCATCCAACCCAAACTGATTTCCACTTTATCCTCTGCATCCACTCAAGTTTTCTTCCTCTGATATATTGCCCAATCCACCCACTATCAAGATTTGTTTCAATCCAACCTTCAAAGAAAGAACATAAAAAAGAATAGGGAGAGGTGAGACACTTTGAGTTGACCAAGAGCTTTTATTCCAGATGCACACTTTTTTACTCTGATCATGCATTATTACATTCTTTTGCCCTAACAATAACAAGAGTCAGATCTGTAGTATTCTAGGATTCTCATCTATTCACAAAATTCTAATTAAGCATATAATCTCCATCCAGTATTTAACAATTGAGCTACATCTAAAAGGAAACATCATAAGCTGTCTTTTAAAAAGCTATTTCTCTATGAAGAAAGAACTCTGCTTCTAAAAGCAACAAAGTCAAGAAGAATTGGGGAAGCATGCGAGAAAATTGCATGCTTCTAAGGAAAGAAATAGGTTGTTAAAGAGTCAAAGAGCATCCTGAAAAAGAAACTCCCTGAATGAGTCACAGAAAATGAGACTGCAGCCAAAACCAAGGGCATAGTGTAGGAAGATCTTGCTGAAACCTCACTTAAGAGGTAGGTTTTTTACACCTTATTGAACAAAGGAGATGCTGATATAGACATACAGGAGGGATACAGACACAAATGGACATACACACAGGAAAAAGCTACAATAAAATACATAGAGCTACAATAAAATACATACAATAAAATACAAACCTAATTCCTCTTTTTCAAACACTTCCTTTTGTTAACAGGGAGAAACAAAATGTGAATCAGCCCCACAACAGAGGAGCTATTCACAGGAACCATGTGATGTCCTTGATGTCAATGTGAAATTGATACCAAGGTTAGGCCATTCATGCAGGCTCTCCACCAAGAGACCACAGACTATTGTTTTGGCTGAGCACCAACCCAAGCACGGGAAATAAATCCGCAGCCAGAAGAATCGTGCTCAGATGAGGGTCTGGGTTGTAAAGCTTGTCACAAATGAGCAATACTAAGCAGCCCTGTAAGGATGAGAGCTCCAGATACCATCGCTGCTGAAGGCATTGCCTGTAAAGCGAGAGTCTGAGCTAGGAGAAGGCGTCTGAGTTCAGCCAGAAAAGATACACATGGCTCAAACATGCAATCTTAAACAACGCAAGAAGAGCCAAAGGGTGTATGATTGCATGGGGACCAGTTGTTGGAAAGGCAAGCTATAAATTCAACACATAATAAGCAAATAACCTCAGAGTAAGCAGCTGGTGTGAAGAATACGGCTTGTCTCCTAGGAAGTCTTTTGACATGCCACATCACCCCATCACAGAACACCCCGAAGGATGACACAGTGACACATTGTTGTCGTTCCTTTAACACTCAGTTCCAAACAAGCAGGGACCCTGATGATAGAAATTAGGATACCTGCATGGAACATTCCTGAAATCCAACTTTAACTGGACTCTGAAATTTGACCTTTAAGAATTCTACGTGGAATTTTTGACCATGCCAAAATAAAATAGTTTTCCCCAGTTGAGCCCATATCTGATAATTGGGACGGAGGAATTATTGCAGATAATTCCAGTGTTCACCAGAAAGAGGGCTGGTTGCTTAGTCTGGACTCCACAGCTGGAAAAAGAATACAATCATTTCATTTCCAGAATCAAGAAGGACAAACCTGTTTTTTCAGTCCAGAGAAGCAGGAAGCAAATCCATCAAGCCATCCTTTACATGGAGGCTGAACTTGCCAACAAGGGATATGCACACATTCTTGTGATCTGAAGCCCAAATTACTCCATTAGAGAGTTGGCAAGTAAACTTGCTGCTGGAAAAGAATCTTATTACAGATGCAAAGATGGTACATTATTCTTGAAAGCATCTTTCCTGTTATTGGATGGAAAATGGAATAATAGGTTAACCAAATACAGCCTGCGTGCAAAGAATAACTCAGTTAATGCTACTATTTGCCCTTTATGTATATTTTAGATCTTTAAAAAGAAGTTAAAAAGAGATCTCATTTTTGAAACAACCCTCTTAAATTCCTCTGAGATATTGTAATTAGAACTGAACATACAGGTAGGTTCTTGCATTAATCAGCTTTCATAGACACTCTTGGTTACTTTAAAATATTATCTATTTTATGCCAGGACCTGTCTGAGTGCTGCAAATTCTCTCTGGTGGTTAGTCAAAGCACAAGAATCTGAAATATTCATTTAGCTCAATGGAGGATTTGGTTTTAGCACATTATTCAGTGCACTTGGTTGAAAGTGCTTATGTAAAGCCATGTGGCAACGCATAAACAATTTTGGGCTGTGCTTTTCTGAGAAGGCATGAATATTCATTGCAAATGCTTTACAATAGATTATGACATCTTGCTTTTTTGCCTTTTCATGCATTAATAAAGAAGAATCTGAATCAAACACTGTTTTCATTAATCTCTTGTGTACAAAATTCCAAATGGCAAACCAGCCTCCTTCCCTCCCCTTCCTGGAACTACATCTGGATAGTGGGAAACAGTTGCCTGGAGAAAATGCCTGGCACAAGGCAGGGCCCGACTCCAGCTTACGCCTTCCAGTTCGGAGATTTAGAAAGGCATACACAGTCGAATGCCACAGAAGAAGGACTTCACACACACTCACCCAGAGCATGAGAACTCCTGGGCTTCTCAGTAGGTCGGTCCCATGTTGCCAAATGGGAAACATCACTGCTCCTGCCCGGGACATTCCTAGCAATAAGCACCAAGGCGCTCACTCCAGAGTGCTGGCCCTCAGCCAGCCCCCAGTGTTCTTCCCCTGCCCCTGCCCAGGGCGAGGATGGGTTGTGGGGGGTGAACAAAGTGCCCCATGGCCAGTCAGGGTGCTTAAGCACCTTATTATGTATTGTGTTTATTTATGTGAGCCGACCCGAGGCTATATGCGATGGGACAGCATACAAAAATTCTAAATAAATAAATAAGCAGGAACTGCCTGCTAGGAAGTCCAGAGGAAAGGCAGCAGTGAATGGGCAAGTGCTTCAGCATGTCCGTTAGGCAGACAGCACACCCAGACGCTACGGAGGCCTCAGACAGGCCGGAATGGACAGCTGACCTTGTCTGACCATCTCGCCCACATTCCCCTGCTCTTGTGCTCGCTGCATTTCACTCTCACCCTGGCCTGCCAGGAAGGGCTGACATTTCCAAAGGAACACTGTCCTCTGCCTTCAAACTCTTCTCTTTGCTCATAAACTGGGTGGAGTGTCCCTGCAGGGCTATGGAGGTGGCCGGGAAGGTCTGACTTCTGCTGCACCAGGGCACAGTGTGGGCCTGTCCAGCTGCCAGTGGGACATCCAGCCACTCTTGGCATTGAGACAGAGCGGGACAGCTGGGCAGCTGCAGGTCACACGAGACCTTCCAAAGCTCACCCGCACCAGTGGTCTCCTTCTCTCCTCCTCCCTTTCTAGGACTTCTCCCTTCTCCTAGTACAAAATCCTCTCTCTGCTGTATCCTCACAACCAGTTTGCCAGTCCAGCTCCAGATCTTGCATCTTAGCTCTCCTCTGCTTCTTTGCCTGCCCCATAAAGCAGAGACCCCTTTTTCAAAAGCAACAGACCTCTTGACCAACTGCTGGGGAGTAAAAGATGGAAGAAGACTGTGGCCATCCTGACGTGCCTGTTGCCTGCCCCAATAAACTGGGTTTCTGATGGCAGCAGCGGGGCAGCGGGAGGATCTGCACTGATAGCCCTTCTCTTGTGTTTTTTCTCCAGATATTGTCCATCCTTACCAACTTCCACTACAATCCTGCCTTTCCACTTTGAGAAAGCAATCCTGCTTTCCCTCCTTCTGCCCTCCCCATGCAAAGAAATTCACAGAACTCCTGTACTATTGAAGAGGGAATTCTGGGAGAGGAAAGGGTTGCCACGAATCCTTCTTGTACACAGCTGTGAGAGTGGGAAAAAGTCCACTTCTCATGCCTTCTGGTTGCTGTCCCCTCCCCAGCCATGCTCTTCCCCAGTGAGGCACATCATCTATCTATCTATCTATCTATCTATATCTATCTATCTATCTATCTATCTATCTATCTATCTATCTATTTAGGGAACTTCTATGCTGCCCCATTTGCCGAAGCCTCGGGGCGGCTCACAATCATAAATAAATAACATAATATAAAACCATATAATTTAACAGTATAAATTAAGTCGCCCTGGCCAAAGAATAAAATAAATAAATAATATTAACAATTAAAATAACGTTTGAATAAAAAGGTCTTCGCCTGGCGCCGAAAAACAAATGACGGCGGCGCCAGGCGGACCTCTCTGGGGAGCACATTCTATAGATTGCACTTTACGAAGACAACCTCGCTTTTCTTTGCAGGAGGATCAGGGAGACTCTCACGTGAAGGCTTTTTGTCGTCGTCGTCGTCGTCGTCGTCCTTATTGTTGCTATTTCCCCACCGAGGTTTCCCCTCTAGATGCTGCTGTATGTTCCACTACTCACCACAAGATGGTGCTGTTGTGCCTAGCAGAATTCACTCTGCTCCTGTAGCGAGTAGCAGCACCAGCTAGGAAATACCAGCATTTCCTAGAAAAAGTCCCCTTGCACACGCACAAACGGCTGGAAACCACAGGGGAGGCCCTGCGAGGATCCCCATGTGGAGAAGCCCAAATGGCCTCTTCATGTTACCTTCGTTAGCCCCGTCCAATTCCAAATGCATCTTTTTCCCCTTTGGGCCAAAGCTTACCTTCTGCACAAGTGCAAGTATATAGCACAGTGGGATTTTCAGTTGCCGTCTCCTTGTATTGAACACTGCTGTGGGATCACCCCCAAGTTACATGCTAAGACATGCCTTGGTGCTCTCTCTCTTAATGGCTTGAGCTTGGGAGGGAGGTAATTATCATCTGCTAGGATAATTATTGGAAGGCTATTAATTACACAGTCCAAACAGAATACATCTGTGCACGTGAACACTAAGTCCACAAACATGCTGGAGGACTTCTCTACATGAAGCCTGGGTTGGTCCCTCATTGCAGAAATTTGCATGGCCTTTTCACTACAGTGTACTCCTCCAGGAACTCGCCTGGGTTTTCCAGTCATTTTCACTGTTCAGAGCAGGGATCAGGAACTATTGCCTTTCAGGCTGAAACAAAAGCCTCCTAGAGTGGCAAGCCCTCTATGGCACAGCTGTACTGATGGAGAATCATACACATCAAACTTGCCCATGCTGTCTGGGCATCAGGAGAGTTGCAGCCCAGCACAACACCCCTGGAGTCAGACCAAAACCAAGCCCAGTTCACATGGTGTGTGCCTGGTGAATGCCTCTTCCAATTTGCAATCAGTCAGTCAATCTTGGGTTAACTGTGGGTTGTATAACCCATCATTAAGCCCTACTGTCCAGGTTGCACATCAAGGTAACGCATCCAACCGGACCAACTGGAGATCAATTATTCAAAATGGAAGCAGCACTTTCCTGGCATGCGCCACAACAACTTATGAGTGAGTTAAACCCTATGTATAAAATTAAATAAAAATACAATATAGAAACATAGAAACAGAGCGAGTCAGAAGGGATCTCCCTGGCCATCTAGTCTGACCCCTGGCTCTAGCCGGCTCCACTTACAACATGCCTCCCATGTGCACATCTAGCCTAACCTTGAACAAGCACATAACAAGATAAGACCTGTGGCTGTGCTGTCAGCTGTTCTTTGGATGTGAATTGCTTGATGGATACCTTCAAAGCTTCCGCTCTCCCTACCTTCTTATGGATCTTTATCTTTTAGCAGGCTTTGGACTGGGCAGTGGTTCAAAGGAAGGCCCATCCTCAGTAAGGCTGGACACAGGAGCTCTCTAAACCAGAAAACCGAAGAGAACAATGTGGAGAGAAGGAAAGTTGCAGCACTGAGCCTGCAAACAAAGGAAGGGCAAGCAGTCCAAGGGGGCAGACATGTGGGGAGCAAATGGGGAGAAAGGAAGCTTGGGTGTAGCGAAGGGTTGCCACACTTTCTGTAAGGGAGAGGATGCCCTGTATAACTTATGCTCCTACTCAGAATTAAGTCAGAGGACCTTTGGGCCAGCACTCAAAGCAGGAGGCTCAGCTGAGCTGGGCTGGGCTGGGCTGGGCTTTGGTGTGAGGCAGATTCCCCAACCTGGAATCATGCAATCATAGAGTAGAAGAGCTGGAAGGGACTTAAAAGGCCACTGAGTCCAACCACTACTCAATGAAGGACTCCAACTTAAAGCATCCCTGGCAGATGGCTGTCCAACTGCATCTCAAATGCCTCCTCCGATGTGGGAGAATCCACAACTTCTCTAGGTCATTGGTTCCATTGTCACACTGCTCTATAATCAGGAATGTTTTCCTGATATCTAGCCGGAATCCAGCTTCCTGTAACTTGAGCCCCTTAGTTTGCATCCTGGACTCTGGGATGACTGAGAAGAGGTCCTGCCCTCCCTCTGTGTGAGAGCCTTTCAGGTGCTATCGTATCTTCCCTCAGTCTTTTCCAGGCTAAACATGCCCAGGGCTTCTCCAACATCTTCTCCACAGTGGCCTTTCCATCCACAAAAGAGGCTACATGGAAAGCGAAGGAGTCCGTGCTGAGGGTGAAGGTGCGTTCTGGCAATGGGGCAAAGGCCCCTTCCGCAAGTGCAGCCTTCCCGTTTGCAAGGGGCAGATCCTGGTTCCAACCATGATGTGAGGTGTGCCCACCAAGCATCGCATCCACTGCACCGTTCCCAAACTCTTCTCTAAACCTGTCTGCGCCCTCACGGTGCCTGCACCGTACGGATTTATTCCATCCTGAATTTCAAGTGCCCCTTAGCCGTGTTTATCTTTGATGCAACAAATATTTGTACATTTTTTCATAACAAATGGAGGATTAACGCATTACAGTGCTGGAAGCCAGAGGCCAAGCATATTTCTCTGAGCTCTTTAAAGAGCTTTATTACAGCTTTATCTATTATTATATTACAGCTTGAATGGCAATGTGCACAATTAAATGGAAAGAAACTCAGAAAGAATAGCGATGCTATGTAGGTGCCTGTTTGCTTGGTGAATGCCACTGTGTAGGATGAGGAGTAACAACTTTACGCTCTAGAGCTTCAGTGAACCTTGCTTGGGAAGCAGCCCTGCCCTTCAGGAATGACAAATAGCACAGAAAAAATGGCTTAAGAGGGAGAACTCAGCAAGAAATAAAGTCCCATTAAGAAAGCAACCTTATTGCCTCCTAGATTGCATCTGAGAGGAAGCAGGATATTTTGAATTTCCAGATGCAAGGATGCAGTGCTCTGATTTCAGACCCCTTGAGAGTCAGAGTTTTGACCACTGCTTTCCCTCAGAGCTAGCACAGAACGAACTGCTCCAGCGTTCCCAGGAAGTGGGAACTGCTTTCCCAGGTTGGAAAAAATGTCCCTGGAGAAGGGGAAGGGCTGTTTCATGGAGTCAGGAGGAGAGGAGACTGGGGAGACTAGAATTTGAGCTGTCCTGATGCCTGTCCAACCTCCATCCCTTCCTCAGCTCTGAGACAGTCCAGCCAGGCAGTCAAAAAGTCAGTCTAGCAGAAATCACAGGGTGGGAGGGGAGGGAGATGAAGATCAGCTCTGCTGCTCCTTCTGGTCTGACGAAGGCCAGGAGATGTCTGCAGCCCTCTGCAGGGGGTGCGTGTTCCAGCCATCACAACTGGACAGCATGACTGAGCTATACCTGGCTCCTGCTGAAATGTGTGCTCAGCAACTTCTGGTTGCCCAAATGACTGGCCAAATCCCAGACTGGAATTACAGCACTGGTGGGGAACCTCAGGCCTGGAGGCCACATTTGTTCCTCCTGGGGTCCCAGTCTCACCTGCTGTGCTTCCCTGTAAGACCAGGCCCACTTCCCCTGGCCCAACTCCTTTTCCCTTAGCAAACAACTATTGGTGGTCCCCTGGCTTTTGTGTTGTTTCTTCCTCATTCTGAAAGGTTGACAAGCTTTGTGAACACTCAATCCCTGGCCATAGCAGCTTCACCCTCCAGTCTGCTGCGACGTCAGTGGGGTTATATTGCCAGCCCTGCCCCTTTGCCTTTGGTCACTTCCACCACTGGAATGAGGTCCCCAACAGCTTCATGGTGGTGGAAATCAGGCTGAAAAGAGTTCCACACCCCTGATTTACAGTCCGGGTGCCATTTTGCATTTGGACCTGTGGGGTGAATGCAGAGCCAGCTGGACTGTACAGGAGAAATAGGTAGCCACCTAAGCACTGTTCAGACTTACTCAGATGTGTAGACACTGAATGCATGAAGGGGCCAGTAGAAACAGGCAGGCAGGACTAGTCAACAGCCTTGCATGAGCTTGCAGATGTTCTGAAGTTTGCTTATTCTCATCCTTCATGATCTCCTGATCTCCCTCCACAAAACTCCTTCAGTTTTTCCTAACCAAAATAGAGCTCTCTCGCTCTCTCTCTTTTCATTCTTTCTCTGGCCCCTGTGAGACATTACTTGAAATCTATAGCTGATCCATGTTTTTTACTTCCAGTAAGTACCGGGGAGCCAATCCATATCAGGGTTCTAGCAGGGGATTTAAAGATCTGAACTGGGTGCCTTGCACCCACTCCAGGATAAAAAAGGAGAAAGAAGAAAGATATAGCTGCTAGCGTCACGTTTAAAGTACTGTCTGGTACCCCAGCTCTCTGATCCTGGCTTGCCCCTGAAGCCAGTAGTCTGTTCTGTCCACTTGGGGTAGCAGCCAGGTTGCCAGACTCATGGCTGAACATCTTCCACCAGCTGCCTTCCCAGTAGACCCACCAGCGTAGCTATGCCACCAACTGGCTCTTCCCTTTATACAGCTGCAGAGAGGTTAGGGAGAAGGTCGTGTCTCCAGCCACCAAGCTGGTCCAGCCCAGCCAGTCTGGGGTCCCCAGCCAAGCCAGCTTCACACAAAGTGATGCCCAGAATCCCATGGGCGGGGAATGCCATCTGCAAGGCATTCCTGGTTCCCTGAAGGAGCGCTTACATCCATATATGCCCGACCACCCCTTGAGATCTGCGGTAGAGGCCCTTCTCTGGGAACCCTCCGTGAAAGAAATTAGGAGGGTAGGTACTCAGAGGAGGGCTTTCTCTGCGGTGGCACCCAATCTATGGAATATGCTCCCCAGAGAGGTCTGCCTGGCGCCATCGTTATTTGTTTTTCTGCGCCAGGTGAAGACCTTTTTATTTAAACGTCATTTTAATTGTTAACAATATTTACTTATTTATCTTGCCAGGGCGACTTCTTTTCTCTTCTCTTCTTTTCTTTATTTTATAACTTTTCTTTTATAACTTCTTTTATATCGTTTATATTTTTTATTTATTTTATATTATTAACTTTAATTTTATATTGTTATTTTTGTATTGTATTGTATTTTATTGTGTTGTAAGCCGCCCTG
>NW_025335268.1:37065887-37101495 GCF_004798865.1 Varanus komodoensis | reverse complement strand
GAAAAACAAATAACGATGGCGCCAGGCGAAGACCTTTTTATTTAAACGTCATTTTAATTGTTAACAATATTTACTTATTTATCTTGCCAGGGCGACTTCTTTTCTCTTCTCTTCTTTTCTTTATTTTATAACTTTTCTTTTATAACTTCTTTTATATCGTTTATATTTTTTATTTATTTTATATTATTAACTTTAATTTTATATTGTTATTTTTGTATTGTATTGTATTTTATTGTGTTGTAAGCCGCCCTGAGGCTTCGGCAAGGGGCGGCATAGAAATGTTCTAATAATAATAATAATAATAATAATAATAATAGGCACCTGTATGCTTTAAGATCCCCAGCAGGGAGGAATCAGGGATGCATATCTGGAGAATGCCGTGTCTTCTACAAACACCTGGTTCATGCTTAAGTTCTAGATAAAGTACGGCACAGATGTGCATTATCCATGGGACTTTGCATTTAGCCTACAGCTGAGCTCACTGGCTCACCTGCTCTTTTAGCTTTTGCTTTGGGTTTTGTGATGCCACGGTGGTGTTGACCTTGCCTGCCCCACGCAGAGGAACCAGTGCTTGGTAACAGGGCACCTGAAGCCCCTCTTGAGAGCTGTCTGTGTTATTGTAGTGCCTACGACTGACACATACTGCTAAGCAGCTAGCAGCCTGGCCCCATACTGAAGCAGGCGAGCCGCTAAGCATGTCTCCAGTGCCCCAGGAAATCTGCTTCTTTGACCTCACGGCAAAAAAAACTATTGTGGCTCTTTGGTCCAAAGTGACACGGATTCTAAAATCCAACACTCGTGCAAATCTCAGTCAGTTATGCTCTGCCTTTGGGCCAGCACACCATCAAGTGATAAACGCACCCATAACAGCAAGAACAGCAGCAACAAAAAAGAAACATATACACTGCCAATGCTTGCAATGCCATGGAAATCCAGCAGGTTGTGCTTGTGTACTTTTTATCTGCATCAAACCTCACAAGCACAAGTTAAGTAAGACCAGTTCTTCGGTCAAGCAACCTGTAGCAACTGGGAATGTGAGGTGGACTTCCCTTCCCTCCTTTGCAATTATTAATACGAGAAATTACAGGAAGTTTCAAAACACAATCTCTGTCTTGGCTGCTCCAGCTACTACAGCACAGGGTTTGGAATTTGCAAACGCATTCAGAATAATTCCCAGGTGCAAAACCTGAGCAGCCAAAAATTGCCATCCAGGAGAAATGCACGTGGTGAAGCACAGCAGAAGTTGCTGCTGCCACACCTTGCTCCTTGCATTGTTCAGAGGCTTACAAGCAGCTGCTCCGGGGACTAAAGGACTGTGCTCTGAGTGTGCAAAAGACACAGTCCTACACATGCTGAGGCCACAACCAGCCAGGGCTGCTGGGAGTCGCGCCTGGAGGGCTCCACATTCCCCTGCAAGGGAAGCCCAGTAGATGAGACAAGGACGTGCTGGCACAGCGTCGATTGTACTTTGGACTTCACTTTTGGCACAGTTGCCAAAACCTTGATCTCACCATCTCGCAGGAAACCTCAGGGGCAAAAGCAGCGCAGCCTGCCTTACAAGAAGGGTGCACAACCATTTTGACCCAGACAGCCACATCAGTTGGCACCAGCAAGCCAAGGGGATCCACAGCATGTGTGAATGCACACATGCACGCACACGCGGGCAAGCATTGGCATACACACTCACACAAACACACACGCCTTGGGATTCCATGGCTTGCACGAGCACAGGAACCCCTGTCCTTATCTCTGTTCACCAGTGGTTGGAGAGATGAAGGCAAGAATTCCCTGGTTAGCACTTCTGCAGGGAGTGCCATCGTGGGAAATCTCAGCAGCACACACCCCATGGCAGGGACAGTGGGTCAGGAGCCCAGAAGTGGCTTCCACGCCCAGTCCTGAAGCAGCAGAGTTTGAAGACAGCACTCCAGCTGCTGCAAAATAAAAAGGCCCAGTTCGGCCTAACGCTGGGCTTACTCAGATCCAAAGAGCAACCAGTGTGTTATTTGTCCTTTGCTAGATGAGCAAAAATTACAGGGTGGGGAGAATGTGCTTTTCGAGATGGTATCTTTGTTGAAAGCAACATCTGCAATGTTCCAAAAACCATCCCACGTATGATCAAAATTTTTATGTATGAAAATATAGGTTGTTTACTGAACGCTTGCTTGACACAAGCCAGGAAATGCCATGTTGCCTGTAACATCACATGAAAACTAAAGCACATCTGCCCTAGTGCTAGAAAAAGAACCTCTTCAGTAAAGGAAAGAACGCCTACTATAATTACTATGGATTTAGTCTTTTTTTAAAAAAATCTCAAAAATAAAAAGAGATTTCATATGCTTGTTTTCTCAG
Source organism: Varanus komodoensis (assembly GCF_004798865.1). NCBI lineage: Eukaryota > Metazoa > Chordata > Lepidosauria > Squamata > Varanidae > Varanus > Varanus komodoensis. The sequence goes on along the minus strand of NW_025335268.1, from coordinate 37,099,146 downwards.
ACTCCATTAGAATGGAGCCAAAATTATTCACCATTTATTTGTGATAATTAATTTGCATCATCATCATTATTGAAACACCAAAATATATTTGTGTTCTTCAGTGATTTTTGGCACTCCATGTAAAATTGCCAAATCCAGATCAGTACAATTCCTATATTAGGCCTATTCAAAGGTCACAAAAAGCTTTTGAGATCCTCTGATATTTTCATTACACAAGAAGTTCTGTTTTTTGAAAATATAAAGTCCAATTTCGCCTACCACCTTAGGCGAAAAAGCACAGTGACTGCTTCGGAAAGAGAAAAAATTCAGCCCACTTCTTCAAAATATCCTTTATTGTCCTGGTTTTTTTCCCTTAACAAGTAACGACTGAGTGGAGATTTGAACCCAAGTCTTATTCATCATAACCTGCCAGTTTAGCCAATATGTGACACCAACTCTCTTACATTTATCATCTCTGGAGGTAAGAAAGATTATAAATTAAGAAACCCTGCAGTGAGCATTAGCATCCCAAAACTTGCTTTTCTTTCCACATCTGACCCTCATGGCACTTAACTAAGTCTCAGTAGGAAGGTTCATGCCTCACAAACCTATTTGTGAGCAAAAGATTCTCAGGGCCACCATGGGTTGTTCTCCTCCTGCTGGTAGCCCACTGGACTTCCAGCCACAGCCACCTTGTCTCATCCCTCTGCCATGTTTGTGAGCTGCTATGTCAAGGCAAGGCAAGGCAAAGGCACAAGCAATCTTCTTACAAAAGGGGTAATCACCTTTTATCCCCATTTGCAATGAAATCAAGGCTTTGAGTGTCTACCATATGTTCTGGAGGACCCAACTATTCTACCCATTCCCAGGAATGTAAGTGAAAAGATCAGCTCATCCGTTTTCACTGACACTTGCTTTTAACAGCTGTCAGAAGGAAGGCTTGTCTGTCTGTCTGTCTGTCTGTTTGTTTTGAAAACCAGGATTTAGAAAAGCTAGTCAGGATAAGTTAGCCAAGGAAGTATACAGTGTCCAAGCTACCCTGTTTTGCCTTACCAGTGGTCCCAGAAGCAAGAAAAGGGGGAATTGGGGCAAGAAGAGGGTAGAAAAAAGCGAGGGAAATGCGTTGGCAAGCACCTTTTCATGCTGCATTGCTGACCGCTGACCACAGCACTGCATCATACCTGACTGGATGGAAAAGGCAGGGGGAATTGTTTTTAAATAGTAGCAGCACAGATGCTAAGACAGTCAACACACTGGTTTTAAAAAAGGGAAATTTTTGTGGTTTTCAAGCATCCCTTGGGTCCTTGCCTGCTTTCATGCAGGAAATGTTTACATGCGAATATTTGTTCCACCAGCATATCAACGCCAGGTGCCAGGGTTCCACTACCTTCCAGCATGAGCACCCAAACTGAATCCCAGCAGGAGCTCTGCAGACTGCATGAGACTGTGAAGGGTCACCACTAAGAATGAAAGCTATTTCTTATCACTACAGGCAGTGTGGCTGGTAACCAGTGACATAAGATTTCAAGGATAAGACATTCAGAGAACACTGTGCTACAAATGAAAGATACACACTGGCAGTACAGTCAGGATGCAAAATGTGTAGCCCGTGAGCTACCATCAGCCCCCCCCCCCCACTCTCAAACCTTACATGGCACCCTCCCAGTAATGCTCTAGTAATGAGGTCAAGAGTTCCTGTCATAGCTGCATTCATTCTAGAACTTTCTAGGAAACATGACTTGAAGTTCCTGCATGCTTCCTAGGATACTCCAGGAATTAAGTTTCTATGGCTGGAATTAAACCTGTTTCCTCCTCCTCATCATCATCATCGCACTACATTTATATCCTGCCTTTTTTCCTCTTCTGAGGAAACCCAAAGCAGCTTCCATGGCTCCATTTTATCCTCACAACACCCTGTGAGGCAGTTTAGGCTGAGAGTGAGCAACTGGCCCAAAGTCACCCAGTGGGCTTCATGGCCTATGGGGACTAGACTTGGTCTCCACATGGGTTCCCAGCCCACACTGGTTCTGAGATTGTTTTTTGACCTTTTTCTTTGTGGGTGGTGGTGGGTGGCAAGGAAGATTAAAGCTGTGAGGAAAAGGTGCACATGTGAGGGCGTAGGTGGAAAAGGACTGGGTGAGTGAGGGAAAAATTGGTATAGCTGTATGTGGGTGTGGGAACTTTGTGTCTGTGTTTGGGAGGCAGAGGGGCCCCTGGCCTTTGACTGACAAGCGAAAGGAGCACAAGACGCCCACCTTGTCATAAAATGCTTTAAAATATTGGAATGTATACAAAGCGAGCATAGTGACTTTTGGGGTACATTACTCAGTCCAGATTATTTCAAGTTTTCTCAAATTTTAAGAAACAATAATTATTCATTCAGCCTGTATAAATTTAATAAGTCACATAAAGAAAATTGTTCTGATAGCTTGGGCTTAAGCGTATAGAAAATTACTTTGTATTACTGTTTGGATGGAAAAAAGACAGAGAGATTGAGTTTGTGCGTTATAGAACCTTTGGTCAAACCTGAACCCACAGTGCTTTATATTTTCTTTGGGCGCAGAGAGTGTACTTCAAGCTGGTTCCCTTCCCCCAGAGCACTTTAATTGCTTTGCTTTGCTATCTCAAATGGCTTCTGTGACGACCCAGAGAATGAATCTAATATATGTGCAAGAGACACGGCAAGTGCTATTGTGCTATCTTGTGACATCAAGCAGTCCCCCCAGGTTTGCAAGTGGGGGTACACATGAATGGAGCCAGAATGGGGTTCCCTTACAAGCACGGCTAGTGGGTCAGAGGAGAGGGAGAAATAGAGAAGGGCATCTGGGGCAAAGAAAGGTGGCACAGCAGAGACTGTTACCTGGAAGGAATGCTTCAGCAGTATCAAAAAGGACAGAAGGGGAAAGCATTGCATGTTCTCAGCGGAATGTGCTCGTGTCTCCCTGTGCTGCCTTCGCTTTCCCAAGTGTGGATAACACAGGAGCACCTTACGAAATCCCAAGACCCCCATCACTTCAGCACTTCCTAGCCGATGCTGCCCCCAAAGCGATTTTTGCTTTGACATTAAAATAAACACTTTTGCTGTGATTCTCCCCTTCCGCCTCCATGATTTTACCGGCTTTTTTTTTCTGCCGGAGAAAGTAAACAGGGTGATGAGCAAGTATCCCCAGATATTGAGGCAGAACTTTGTGATAAGCAGAAATCAGACACTGACCCTTGTTTCCTGTTGTGGTTTCCAGATCCAAAATAAGCCCTGGTGATATATCACGACTGGGTCCAGACAACGCAACAAGCCCACAATGGAAATAAACCATGTTTTCTTGCCAAGACATGCAAACCGCACCTGTGCCTGAAAGGTCAGGTTATTGTTTGGCTATTTTAGGGCTGTTTTAGCTCTGAAGTGAGTTACACATTAGCCGTTTGCATCATGGCAGTTCACTAAGTGGTGCAACCTTACCCTCTACCTTGTTGTTTAGTTATAACTATTTTAAAAATAAACTTTTATTCCCTTTGCCTCAAACTGGTGTGTTTCTTATCTTCACTCCTGTAAGATCTCAGGGAAACTCAGTCTAATCGGCTGTAATAAAAAGTGTCTTTCTGGTGCACTAGAGAAAGTTGTCTGTAAAATGGCATGTGTGCATTCACTGACATGTGCAGTGACATGACCACAACCAACCCCTCCCCAAGGAAAAATATGCATCTTTACAAGGCTAGAAAGGTCTTTGCTCCCTGATAGGGAGGACAGGCAAAAACTTGCAGAGTTTCCAGAAGGTTGGAATTTATTTGGTCACAAAAACAATCCAATGCAACTTTTTCCACTTGATGCAAGAAAACATCTTTGTTTGGCCATCCATAAATACTAAGACTGCAAAAGGTGTCCATTGAACAGATTATAGAAAGGCCTTATAGAGTACAAGCACTGACTTTTTATTTATTTCCTGCTTCAAACAATGTGAAATTTTATGGAAAGCATATACAAGCTATATAACAAAAAAAAGTGCATTTTATTTTGATTTTTCTCTGGCAGCATTCCTACAATGGAAACATTTTGCTTTTAACAAAGTTTAAAATAGACAAGTACTTGTTATTTACAACATGTACACAACCCTTATAATTCAAAATGCCCAGGTGCTATGCTTGCTGAACACATTCCTGCTATGAAGGCCATCCATTTTTAAAAAGAAAAAATGGAATTCCAATTCCCAACAATCAGATTTTTTTCCCCTCAGCACTTCACTTTGACTAGCATCATGACATGACCATCCGTGCAGCAGCTGACTCTCTTGAGAAAATATCGAGGGAGGAAATAACACACAGGAGAATGGGTTGACGTTGTCCATTCCAGGAAGTGTCAGGTTCCTAGAAAAGCAAAACCTGAAACTGTAGCAGCTTAATCAATTTGTTAATTGAAGAGAAACAGCGATGGGAAGTACCACAGAGTCCACTGTTTTCAGATAGTGCTTTCAATGAATGAAGGTTGCATCGGTGCCCCTGCATCCGTGAGGTTTCCTTCAGCCGTACTCACAACATCCTCTTGCTGATAGATATCCTGAACGATCATGGTATTTGTGTTCTTCCAATCTCTGTATTTCTTTGCTGTTAGCTCATGATCCTCCAACAACTGGTTAATCATGGCCAAGTCACGTTCTTTGCACTATGGGGAAGGAAAACACGCACATACAAACACAAATTACTGAACTGAAAATGTTGATTGGCTTCTGCCTTCTCTCAGATCTGGAATGTTCCCCTTCCTGTTGCTATTCTTTCTCTTCAAGCTCTTTTTAAAGTTTAGAAAACACATTTCTTCCTCATTATTAGAAACTGCCCATCTGTTAAATGCAGTTAGGATTTCAGGAAAGAACGGACTGCTGAGCATCTCAGTAAGTTAAATGGGAATGTGTTTCCCCACCCCACCAAAGGTTAAAGCAAAACTCCTCCAGAAGATCTTACCTTTAACGTGCTATTGAGTGCTCGGATTTTGTGGAGTTTCTCATTGACCGATGGGTTTTTGCTCCTTTTGATAAAGGACTTCCTCAGTTCCTTCTTAGTCGAAGGCCGCCGGTCCCCAATGGGAGATAAACTGGCTTGTTCCAAGGACTTGAAGAGTTTCTCCATTTCATCTTCAGAGCATTTTGCATGGGCTGTATGAAAGATAGAAAAGAGAGCATCTGTAATGAGAAGTTCTGATGCTTCTGGAGTTTGTGAATCAAGCATGCTGCATGAGCAAGCAGTTGCTCCTCCTGAATTTAGAGAACATGATGAAGAGGCAGTGCTGTCTAATGGTTAGAGTGCTGGACTAGGAGATCCAGTTCTAGTTGCCACATGGTTCTCGTTTCCTCTGAGTGGCTTTGCAGCAGTCACAGACTCTCAGCCAACCTACTGCATAAGGTTGTTGTGGTGAGCATAAATTGTTGTGAGCAGGACTGTATAAGCTGCCTGAGGTTATTGCAAGAGGGGGAAGGCAAGAGAGAGATGTAATAAGACTGACAGAATACGCAGAGGAAGAAACTAAGGTGACAAACTGGTGCAGAGACACACATGTATTGGCCTATACTTCCACAGCATACTATGGGGGTTGGTCAGAAATGGCTCTGCATGGAGAGAGCTCCCACACACGATGTTCCCAACGTACACAGAGCACACCATTGCCCACAGTGGGGATCTGTTGCAGGCCTCCGTGCCGGAACTGGACGGTTACTGGGTCCGGTATGGAGACTCAGCACTTCCCGTACGCCAGCCCTTCCCAACCAGGTGTTCTCCAGATGGGCTGAACTACAACTATCTCCATGCTCTGCTAGTATGGCTGGCTAGGGATGATTATCCAAGACGTTATCCAAGACAGTACTAGAGCGAGGGAGCCTGCTCCATGCATAAGGGAGGTTTAGTACAGAAATGGCTGCAGCTGCCCATTTTCATAACTTTGCCTCTAAAGTTTCTTGAAAGAATGGTGTATACATCTGCATATACAATCCTCCAGAAAAGGGAAAAAGCAAACCACCTGTTCTACTCCCAGCTCTTCCCCAGAATTTGTACAGAGTTCTATTTTTCATCTTTTCCCAGTTCTAATCCATTCATCTATGGCATTAGTTTTCTCCCAATCTTTTAAGAACCCTTTCTTTTCAAAGCAAAGCTTTAGCTGGACGGCACTCTACAAATATTTGTCTTTGAATGCTCCTTAACATGTGCATCTATTCATTTTACAACATCCTGCAATATAAACACACCATCAATTGTGCTTGGATGACAGCTAAATATAGCTTGCTACTTTAACACAATACCGAAGAAAATGCCTTGTTCTGTAGCAAAGTGATCACAGGAAAGAGCATTACCGGAGCCAATGCGCCGCTGTAGCATTTCCTGTGCAAATCATGGCCTCATTAAATGTGTCTCAGTGATAGCAAAAATCCTTCCTACTTATTGTAGAAAAAGCAGCCATTGCTGGTTAAAAGAGATGGCCCCAGTACAGGTGTTCTGTATAACTGTGCACTTTCCAATGTCAAAAGTTAATGCAGCAAACAGATTAATGGAGGAAATATTCATGAAGAATGTGCCACCCAGGCACCCTAATTGGAGCGTGGCCCCATTGCTAGATAGCGAGTGATACAAGACATAGGAAATTCACACTCATGCCACACTTGAATATTCTAAAATTGTCAAAATGACATGCAAACAGTGAGACTGACTGTTGCAATAAGGCCTATCACTTAAAGAGAAGAGGAATGAAGAGGCTGCTTTGGGAACCTACCCAGTGCCACTTCACACTTAGTTGTCACAGTACACCAAAGGGGTGCTCTGCCCCCTACTTTTGCTAAACTCTTTCCTCCCTACAGAAAAGCATTGTTTTTATGTCCCTTTTGCAGGAAAGGAAGACTTTTCAAGTGGCCTCTGACTTGTGGTGACCCTATGTGTGAAATCCCTCCAAAATGTCCTCTCCAGGACAGCCTTTCCCAGCTCTTATAAATGCTGGAGAGATGACGAAATGTAATTCACACGACCCCAGGCGTACTTGGGTATTGTGGCCCAAGTCGCCCAGGTTTCTGCCCAGACCTTACAGCTCCTGCATGTCCTTCTGGATACATCTGTCTTCATTAAATTTGGGGAAGGATTTCACTGGGATAGCCTTATGAGATGACCATGCATGAGATGGCCAGGCAAATTCTCCATTGTTTGCTCAGTGGAGAATGCCTAAAACAGACAGGAGTCATTTCTAAGAGAGAGAAAGATTTGATACGGTTGCTTTCAGCTCCACTATTTGGGCCTGCAGAGTCCCTTAAGGGGCTAGACAAGGAGCAAGGCCTGGCACTGTGTATGTAGGGCTGTACCAACATTTTTTATCTCCCCACCCAACCATTTGAGGTGGGGAGGGTCAAAAATTTATATAAAAATTGTAGGAAAGGTATGAAAGTTTCCTGAGAAACCTTCAGATCTTAGGCACTTTCCCTGTGGTTCTGCGATGTTGAGCGGTACATGTTTGTGTTGTTTTCTTTTTAATTATTTATTTGGGTATTTTTACCCAATCCATTATGTTGTGGGTCCCTGGACGGCTTACAAGTCAAAATCCAATAAATACATATATACCCAAATAATACAAAATAATCCACAAGTGAGCATAAAAATAGTTAAAATATTATGGAAATTATGGAAAAATAAAAAGGTCTTGACCTGGCGCCGAAAAGCATATAATGTCAGCGGCAGGCAGACCTCTCTGGGGAGCGCATTCCATAGCCAGGGTGCCACCACAGAGAAGACCCTCCTCTGAGTATGTTCTCTCCTAAGCTCCTTCAGTGGGTATTTCAGCTTGGTCAGCTGTTGGCACCGCCGCCAGTACAGGAGTTATGCCAGCCCACATGCACAGCTCTGCTGCACAGCTTTTAAAAGGGACAGGAGACCTTCCTCTTTTGCTCTGGATCACCAGCTCTCTCTCAAAACAGAGGAAGAGAAGGACAGCTTTGCAAGGCTTCCCCCAAAACATATGTCATTTCAATCAACTCGATCCATCATTTTGGATGCAGGAGTATCTGAAATTCTGAATGGGTATCCCGGGCCTACTGGCTGCAGATATGCTCCCTATGCCCCACCAGGTTGAGAAAAGGAATACAGGGGTATCCAGTGAGTTGCAAGATCAGGGAAGTTGCCTTCCCTATGATCAGTTCCTCCAGCTGACCCAGCTGACCCAGCAATGGGTACTACAGAAAGGAGATGTTATCTCTGCAGTGGAGGCAACCAGTTAAAACCATGCTATAGCAGCAGCATTTTGCTTTCTAAAACTTCTTTTTTTCCTTCCCCCCACCCTCCTTTGGCCATCTGTTGCTGTAACAACAGCCAAAGAAAATAACAAGTATGTAAATATGTACTTGTTGCTTGCTCTTGTCTATTTGCCCCTAAAATTAGAAGAGAAGGCTCCAGACCGAGGGCACATACTCAAACCCATCTTTACAGAGTCTCATGCAAAACATGGCACACAGAAATCTTTTAATGTTTCCCCTTCAAAAGCAAAGTAAAGGCTCAGACTGGTGCTAACCCTTTCCTCTTGACTTGGTTTCTGATGAAAATAATTTACCCTCCCAATGCTTCTTATTGTTCCACAAAGGGGGCAAGATATGGAGAACTCTCTCAAGTTTCCCCTGTGGGTTTAAAAAAGAAACAGCTCACAGGGTGAGTTTTAAGTTGAACATTGGCCATTCAAAATGGATGCATTTGTTATACCATTACTGGGCAATTTCTAGCACATGGAACTAGTCCAGTCCATCATGCAGCAGGCCCCCACGTTTTTAGACCCCTGGACAGATTTGGGAATTTGAGACTCTTTTATCGGTGTCCATGGACTTCATGGCTAGTCAAAAGTGAGCTAAAGAGGTGCAGTGAAGGAGAGCAGCCAGATGCTGGAAGGGAGATGGAAACAGAAAGGCAAGGGGTGATGAGAAGGAAAGAACAGGAGGTTGCCCAGAGAGACAGTCAAGCCATGGCAGGCAGAGAAAGAATGAGGCTAGAGAAGAGAAGAAAAAAGAGAAGAGGAGAAGAGAAGAGAGGAGAGGAGAGGAGAGAAAGGAGACTGCACTAACATTTTCCAAGCTTGTTTATTGTAAAAAATCAGCAGTCAGGGAGTGGAGAACATTGTGGGCCCTGCTGGAAGTTCACACAGGTGCAATGGCTCCTCTCTTTGCCACATTGGAGACCCCTGTGATGGGGTTCCCTCTGTGGGTGCTTCCTCAAGCATTTCCCCTGTCCCAAAGGCTACCAGAATGGTTGGAAAGAAGGAAGGAGGAGGATCTCTCCATTATTGCTGATCTACAGTGAGAGATCACCATAGAATTTCCCAGTAAGCAGTGCACAGGTGGATCTCCTCGCCTCTGAGCAAGAATTCTCCAGGGAGAGTCGTGGTTGTGCACTCACCCAGGAGCTGGAGGAGCTCCTACAAGCACCAGAGGAGAACTGGGAAGACCATCCTGTGAATTCTCTCCCTGGGAACAGAATGACACCAGCATGGCCCCGTCCTTTGCCATTGAATACGCAGCCTTTGTCCTTTGGGCCAGCAGAGGTCTAGGCAGGGGGACATCTGGTCCCTCACTCAAATTCAGTCGGCCACACTTCACTTACCCACCCATCAAGGAGCAGATGACAGAATGGCCATCAGTAAACACAAATCAGATTAAGCAAAATACATACATCCCAGACCAGTACTAAAGGATCAGCTATGGCTGGTTTTGAATTTCCATAAATGAGATTTCAGCTTCAGCCCTTGTCTTCCCAATAAGGAATCCAGAAATGCTCTCTTGCAAAGCCCCTCATCTACAAGGGGATCTTCTGAAATCCAAGATTCACGAAACAAGTGAAATGCACTAATTATGTTAGATTGACTTGACTGATTTTTATTTGGAATATTGTATGTGGGATGGTTTCCTTGCTTTATTCTTCCTCCCTCCACTCCATCAGCTTCTTTTTATATTTGAACTGCATTGTTTTAGAAAGGGATGTCTAGCTAAACCATTCTCCATATGCAAAACTGCCTAGTTGCTAAGCTACCCTTTGTATTCTGGGGATATTTAATAAGGTTTGATTAAATTCTGTTTCTTCTGGGCTTTGGGAAAGTACATTCAAAATGCTTTCATTGGTATTTTTCCCTATGGGGGGCTTGGAAATTCTCTACCAGCTGACAGACAAGGGTGTATCAGGAGCTTTAACATGATTAGCAGTAGCCTATCAAGAATTCATCCTTGGCAAAGCATTGTAAAGAAGGTCTGGTAGGTGGGCAAACCCAACCCCACCCATATTAACATGGTTTTGTCTAATATTTCAGGATTATAAATATTTCAAATTTGGGTATTTGTATAGTTCAATATGTTTTTATATCAAAATCACCTTTTTCCAAATAGTTCCTTGGAGCACAGGTGTCCATTAATTCCTCTGATCACTCATATTTAAATGAAAATAGAGAGGAAAAATCAAGAATCACCACTCAGCATAGGCTGATATATTCAAAACAGGGCTACAAAAGTCAGTTGATTCATTGGTTACCACAGCAGACCTATCTCACTTACTTCAGAGTAAGTACCACTGGATTAAATAGATCTTATTTCTCAGTTGCCATGTAGCAATGCACCATAAGTGAAAATAAACCAAAAGCTTTTGCTTGGCCATCCCCAGTTCATCAACTAGCTCAAGTGAGAGTACAACCCATAGAATCCTGCCCTGAGTGACTTACAGTATATTCTTTTATAACAGTCCTGATGAGAACATAACATTGTCCAGGTAGATCACATCCCATAGGCAAAGATTAGACCCTGTTTCGATATTATTATGCTGTGAAGCTACTTTTTGACAGGTCGAATATTCAGATAGATTTGTTCTAAATAAGTAAGAGGCCAAAGGAAGAAGAATTGCTGGCCACTAGGTCTCCTCTTGCTTGACTCACCTTTAGGAAGCGTTTGTGATGATATTTTCCCAGGCACAGCTAGGCTATCCTTGGCACAACCTAACAAAGATGCTTCTTCATTCAAAGAAATCTGAACGGCAAATTCGGGTTTGCAGACACCATGCTCCATGGTTTCATTACAGTCTGTCACCAAGTGATCTGTACCTTCCGTATCACCAGAGACAGTTGAAAGTTGATTGCCTGCTTCTTCCCCAGTGGAAGAGCTGTTAACAATGTCAAGCCACGATTGTCTCTCTGGATACATGACTTTGGACAATGAGGAAGAAGAAGGTCCTTGAGACATCGAAGTGCTTTCTGGTGAGGATAAAGAACATGACACTTCACTTGATACATGCGACGTCAAGGAAGGTTCTTGCTGTTCCTGTTTTCCAGAATAAATAAGGCAGAGGGAGAAAAGATCAAGTCACAGGTAACGCCACACATGATCAAGGGTCAGCAAATTCCCAATCATGCTACTCATCTGTTTGCTGTCTGGAACTCAGCCTCACTAGATGGTACATGAGTGAGTGTCTAAAAAAGTGATCACGTTCTACCAAGTTAATAAATAATATCCAAAGTGGAGATTCTAAGAGTTCTCTCCCCAGGACAGATGCAGGTTAGGATGCCCTGCTCTGATTTCACCACCCTGGCCTTGGGATTCTGCCTTTTAGGCCTGCCTTTTACAGTGTCCAAAAAGTTTACTGACAGGAAGTCCTATCCATCAGTATTCCGCACAACCAGTAGTTGTACCATTCCAAATATAAAGCAAAACAAGGTGAGTAGTGGCACTTTCTTCATTCTTCTAACACATATTTACGCGTAATGCTCCATCCCTCTTCCTCTCAAGTTTCCTCCTTCTGAATTTGGAAACTCCTGTCCTCATATAGCCATACTTGCCTATTCTGCTGAGCCCTGTTAACTGGCTCAAATAATAAAGCTGTCTCGATAAAATGACTCCTCGGAGCACTTCTGTTATTTGTGATTGCCATTTTATCTCTGCCAGGTATTTCTACCAACAGCTAGATAAAGAGACAGAGATTCAACAGGTGATGCTCCTCTGCATATCAATACTGGAGAAACCATCTCCTGTTAAGTCCCTGTCATGGAACATTAAAGGAAAACCTTTCCAGCTCCCCAAGGCCTGCTTCTGCAAGAAAGCCTGGAAAGGATCTCTGCCTTAGTCATCTAGATCAGGGATCCTCAAACTTTTTAACCAGGGGACCAGTTAAAAGGAGTCAGTGCTAGGAGCAGGCCGGAAAGGTGGTGCCGGTGGGGCATGCGGGCCGGTGCGTGGGCCGGCACAGGGGCAGGGATGGGGCGCATGCATGCTGAGGCAGGGGCAGGGCGCGCGGCAAGGCGTGGGCGGGTGCGCAGGGTGAGGAGAGGCAAGGTGGGGGCAGGCATGCGCCACGATGCAGCGGCAGGCGTGTGATGCAGCGGGTTGCTCACTTGGAGATCATTTTCTCCTAGCGAGTCCAAAACGACCTCCTCGCAAGCAAACCACCGCCTCCCCACGCAGGGGAGGACCCATGATCTAGATAGAGAACAACATCAGCAACAACAACAACATTCGGATTTTTAGCAACTAAATCAAAACATCAATAGAATAGAAATTGTAAACTCAGGATTTTTATTAGGTCTGCAATATTAAGCGTACTTGCCTAGATGTAAAATTTTTAAATCGATGCATGTACATGTTTAGGATTGGATCATAAAAATACATGCATTACTGTGTAAGAGGGTTTAATAAAATCTTCCCCAGCCTAGTGCCCTTCTGGTGTTTTGGATTATGACTCCCAACATTCCTGACCATTGGATATACTAGTTTGTGCTGTCAGGAGCAAAAAATTCAAAATATCTAGAAGGCATCAAGTTGGGATAGGCTGGATTTATGTGTAAAATACATCTTTTCCCTGTCATAACATCTACTTAGAATCTTCAGTGCTTACGTTCTAGCGCTGCCACCGAGTTAATCTCTCAGAAGCAGAACAGAAGCACTCACTCTGGGGTGGAAATAATTTGCATTATGAGATCTGCTGAACAATAAGTGTGTGAGCTTGTGTGAAGAAAACTTCAGTTCATTGAAAACAGAGTTTCGAGCTCACTAACCAGAACAGGCCAATATGATCAGGTGATACCAGTCCATTTCTAAGCCCAATGCAAAGTCTTGGTGGTGACCTTTAAATTCCTAAATGACTTGAGACCAGACTATCAAAAAGCATGTGGCTTTCTTTAGACACCTGCTCAGATTCCTAGGCCACCTTTGGAAGCCCTCCTCTGCCTGTCCCAGTTGAAGGAAGTCAGACATATGGCCACAAGAAGAAAAGTCTTCTTAGTCATGGCACCCCACTTCTGAACTACATTTCTCTGGTGCCTAAGTTATCTGTCTGGATGCCTAGCAAAGACCTTTCTTTTCTCCCAGGCATTTTAGTTATCTTTTTATATGCTATTTCTATACTACTCAATTGGCGAAGCTCTGTGGGCAGTTCAGAACAGTTCATAAAACAGTACAATGAAATGCCATAAAAATTTCCAAATTACAGCATAAAAGCAGATAAAATGCGTTGATTTGGTTTATAGTACAAATTAGCCATATTTGTATCAAAATATGAATGAAACTAAATTCTCACTCATGCATACCAACGTGAATATCTGATATTTAAGGATCTCATCTATGGCACAGTCCTACTTTAACAAAAGCTATGTGTTTTGTCTTGCTTTTGAAACCAGCATAACTTTTGTGGCAGTACCTTCCTCCAAGTACCAACTCCAAGGGAAGTACAGAGGATGGCGGCATGGGGGAGGTCTTTCTCGGTGGTGCCCCCCACATTACGGAATAACCATGCCATTGCCTGACTGGTACTGAATTTGTCATCTTTCAGTGCCAGGTTAAGACAGCCCTCTATGTCCGAGCTTTTAAAGACCTATCTGAACACCCAGGGGTTTGAGGAATTGCCCATCCGATGTCTCTTTGACATTGTTTGGTTTAAACTGTTTTAAATCTTTAAACCTTTAACATGTTTTTGATTGTATATATTGCATTGTATTTTAATGTCTGCTTGTATTTTAATATTTGTCTTGCACAATTATTTCTATTTTATATCTGTTTTATGGAATGTTGTAAACCACCCAAAAAGCTTTGACTGTGGGCCAGTATAGAAATTAATAATAATAATACCCACTGATTGAAAACAAATAGCTGAAAATGACCCAGATACCAAGCAACTTCTGTGCAGGTCTGCATAAAGCAGGGTTCCTTCCTAGGTGCATGTACTTGGCTATTTAAGGGTGCATTTCTGTTGTTCACACTTCAAACACTTGTCTCGGAAGACAGCACTGCACCAAAGTGGAGCACCTCTTAGAGCACTGAGCAACATACAAGACACACATGAATTAGCAGTGAAATGCTGATCATCTGCCTTGACCAGAAGACCAGAAGTAGAAATGAAGTTCTAGAGAATGAGAGCACAAAGGAACGTTGTCTTTGAATGAAAATTAGATTCTCCAGCCAAATACAGCAAGTCAGTTCAAGAGCATTAAATATCCGTGAATGTTAACACCAGTCAGACAAATGGTCAAAAAAGGTGCTTTTGCATCCTTGCATCTACAAGGATACACTACACTTTCTGTCCCATGGACATTTCTTTTTTAAACCCTTCAAACTGAGGACTGAGCAGTTTTCCATGTTGTTTTAATTCAACAAACCAAATAAACAGAAAAGGCTGGAAGTGAATATGATTATTCAGCATGATTTTATTTCTTAAAAAGGTATATGCTTATCTTTCTAGTTGCTTGATAACTTCCCATCTATCAATTAACATCCAGGGAAGAACACTATAAAATGCAGACTAGCAGATGAAAATGATTCCTCTGGAGATTAATGGGTCCTCGGAGGACTATTTCTGATTGCAGTTTCAGACATGATACATCTTGACAGCCCCTTTCAAAATCTCTGTAAGTTTTTCCCACAACATAGCTAATCTTCCAAATATATTAATTCAACCAAACAGGAAGAAGTTTGCAGATAAACTTTGTCTTTGTTGAAGCAACCCTTTTCGGCTTTTTCTCTCTCCAGAAGTTATAATTAACATCACTTTCTCAAGCCATCTGGCTGGTGGCTAAGCACAGAGAAGCACATTTACCCTTAGGATAATTATCCAGTAATTATCCAATAAAATGATCCTGCTGTGGTTAATACCCTTCTTCCTGTGTAGTGTTTTGCACATTTGAAATACAGAGGAGAAGACCAAGACCAAACAATCCATAAGGGCAAAAGGATGTCGAAAGCAAAAGGCATCTTTGTCTTCCTTCCTTCAGTGTGGTTAAATCTTCCAGCGGGGGTTAGCAACTAGAGGCCCCAGGATCAAATCTGACCCGCTGAGCAATATTAACTGTACCTAAAAGCTTCCAGAAACTGATTGGCAATGTATGAATCAGCACAGAGTGGCAGCAATGGAGGGCAAGTTGCACTTTCTTCCCTCCCCTGTGCATTCTAGCAAGGGGTAGGTAAGTGGAGTGTGTGTGTTTCTGTACATGCACGCACAGGTCCTCTACCCCAGAAGACAACTAATGCAGGCCTCAGCACTGGAAGGCTTGCACCTGTGCTTCACACTGTGTTTCACTCTTACATTTTATAGGACATGCAGATATTTAGCCCCAAAAATCCCGCTGAGGGAGGAAATCTGCTCCTGGGGCACACCTGCTAGAGAAGCAGTTTTCACTGATTTCTCCTTCCCACTGCAGGACATGCCATCCCCTGGAAACCTGGCTTGGGGGGTTGCTGGAATCTGCAGGGCAGGGCAGGAGAAGGATGGGACTGTAGGAGAAAGGGAACATTGGCAAAACAAAAACAAAAAAACTCCCCCACAGAATCCAGAAGTGCCTGCTGGACTCCAGCCCCTTCTGGAAGGAGCTCCTTAATTACATAGTCCTTTACTTTCACATTACTGTAACAGGACTGATAAAATATGTATCTGAATGCCTGATGTACTCCATACTAGAGTTGACTGAAGATGATGGTTCCCTTACCTTACTAAAATAGAAATAAACATTTAGCAAAGGGTATTGGTGGCAACATAAGCCACCATCCGAACAATATAAACCACATTTAGCAATTTGCAAAGCTTGATATAACTGGCAGTGGCTCAGCCATCGCATCCTCCTGCCCCTGCCAGTGCCTGAATTATTTAAAACACCTAGGAGGTGAGTCATTTCAGGATGCAATTCTGTGGTTTAGTAAAAATGGCTGTAAACTGGGCTCACTCAATAGGCTGAGTTATTGTGCAGGATGAATGTGGAGATTCCAGGAAACGCTTTGATTCGGAAGGGTTTCAATAAAGTGAGAATAAAAAAATACTCTCGGGGGTACTGCCGAAAGCATGGGAGCAGCAGCATGCACTAGATTAATTGAAAGCCAGGTGGATTTGGGTACAGCTGCCTCTAATTTGGAAGAAAACTCTTCTTTTGGTGGAAATGCAGGAATCCCAAACAGGATTTATTCGCCAAATGCTGCAGAAAGTTTGTTCCCCAAGCCAGGAATCAAATAAGTCTGCCTGGACATTTCTTTTCACTTGGATCTTAATTCTTACCAGGGAGGCTAGTGATCCTTATGCCATTAGGACTTCTTATCCACAACACCTTTTATTCTCAGCCCTATGGGAGCAACCCATGGCCCTGAATGCCTTCCTCAAAACTTGCTCACCTAACTCCTGCTCAACTCTAGCCTGTTCCTGCTTGTTCCATCCAGGTCTCCAGCCTGACCGTGTTTTTCCAGGTACCTGCATCCATCCTCCCTGACCTTGCTTGCTGCAGAACGTGACTGTCTTTCCCAGACTTGACCTTTGGCCTGTGCGCTACTGGACTGGGTGTCTGCCTAGATCTTATTGTGTTGCTGGCCCTTGATCCCAGATGGTTGTAAGACGGGCCTCTGGCCTTCTAAACCTGGTGCAAGCCTCCACCCAAGCATCTGGTGGTCCCAGCATCTTGTCTGCAGCCACCTGCCATTCACACCATACAGAAGGCAACTTTCAGGAACTTGGAGGACAGGTCTTGCCGCCATATTAGTTTCACTTCCTCCCTAGAGCTGCACACAGTACCCACTACAGAGCTTGTGCAAAGGATTAGGAATGGTATTAGAAGCTTCTGCATGAGAGACAAGTTATACACAGCCCTCAAAAATGTAAGGCATGGGAGACACTGGAGAAGGAATGGATCATTGAAGAAGGATGTCCAAAACTGAGCCAAATCTCTCAGAGGACATTTCTCTGAGAAAGGTTCAGAGATTTTTCTTTTATTTATTGCTGGGTTTTTTTAATGCCCTAGAACTGGAAGGCTACCCTACAGAATTCTTTTTATCAGGTTTCTTTTGTACTGGGCACCTCCTCCAGCCAAACCAAAACACATAGACACAAACACTATGCCCTGAAAGGATGCCACAGGTGGACCGCTGGGAAAGGTGCACATGGTGGCCAGGCTACCTACACAATTGCACTCACAGTGGCAGAGTGAAAGAACAAAAGGCCTTGGGGAGGAGCTAAAGAACCTGCACTGTCGACAACCTCTGCTAATAATGAGATTCAGCTCTGAGAAACTGTTGGTGAACCGTTCTTTGGCAAATTTGGCAAATGGGACCCCCGGCTTCTCTACCACGGTGAAGAATTCCAATGTATGCACAGCTAAAAAATAGAGGAGAGGAACCATCTGGACCTTATGCTGTCAGAGAAGCCTCCTCAGCACTGGACGGGGTGACATCTGAAGGAACCGTTTGCGAAGTGGAAGCAGACTACTAATTACTGTACTACATACCGCATGAAGCTGCAGA
Source organism: Varanus komodoensis (assembly GCF_004798865.1). Classification (NCBI taxonomy): domain Eukaryota; kingdom Metazoa; phylum Chordata; class Lepidosauria; order Squamata; family Varanidae; genus Varanus; species Varanus komodoensis. Next base: position 37,081,435 of record NW_025335268.1, on the reverse strand, counting down.
GGCTGATCAGAATATGGAGGTGGCGGCATCTCTGCGTTTATTTCGGGATCTTCATGATCACTCTCACTGTAGCATTCTGCAGCAAGAGCACAATGGTTAAAAACACTGCGTTTCATATTTGGACAGCAAAGCGCCCTTCTTCAATATCACCAACGGAAAGCAAAAGGGTTTTGTTCTGTCCAGCCATGCATAGAGAGCAGTCTGTATGCAAAATAAGTATCTTCTGACTTTCCTAAATAGCAAGTTTTCCCTTTTTGCCTTTCACCTCCCTCCCCCACATCAATGAAAAAACAAATCTTTTAAAACCCTCTAAGTGTATTAAGTCTTTTGTGGTAGAAATAGGTTTGCAACTAATGTGGAATGCAATAAAAAGCCATTTTGCATGAATAAATTCTTCTGCATGTAGAACAGTTCTCTCACGACAGGGCTGTTATATTTAGATATCCTATCATTAAATGACTATCATTTTGTCTAGTTCTATGAAAAACAAAATGCATTTATGACCTAGCAAGGAAATTCACCATTTCTATACATCCATGTTCTCTCTCTCAAAGAAATCTAATTAAAGCATTAACAAAATACTGATGAAGTTTTTCCACAGCTAAAGAAATGGTTTACCTAGACAGAGCAGGGCTAGGTGACCTGCTGCCCAGAGCAGTGATGTCCCTTTCCTGGCACCTGCCCAAGTGCCCTACCTGTCCTACCCTTGGAAAAACATTTCCTTACTGGCAGTTTGGATGTAAAACAGGTACATGCTGGTGATGCAAACTGTCCTTTCAGAGGAGGCATGTGTGTTAGGACTCAGACCCACCTCTGGCTTGTACTCAGCTTTTGGGTGGGTTAGTTGTCCTTTGCCTCATGTCCCATACCATACCTTTCATACCATGGCAGCCATTTTGTGCTAGTGCCCACAGCAGGTCCTCAAATTGCCAAATATGCTCAGGCCTCAAAAAGGCTGCCTGGCCCTGCCCAATGGGTGACTATCCACTCTATGTCTAGGTCATTAAGGCCTTTCCTCATTTATTTCATTGGCAGAATGTAATGAGCCCTCAGAAGGTTTAGCCAAATGAAAACTCGCTGCCTCTAGTGCTGGCCACTTTCCGCTTGTGCTCCCTGCACCCGGATTCTTCTTTGCACTGGCTCTTTCCTACCTGGCTTGATGCATTCTTTTTCTTTACTTTAAGAGGAACATGTAGCTCTAGTCACTTGCTTTCCCCATGAAGGAAATACCCAAGTCGTGTAGCCTTTTCATTTCCTCCTTTGGTACACCGCTAGATTTAGCCATTTTCTCTGGTTATGCTTTGCTGTAGTGCATTTGGCTGGTGCATTTGTGTATGCAGCAAATATAAGGGTATCAAAATTTGGAGGATAGAAAAGGCACAAAAACTTCACATGTGGAAGAAAGTGAACATCATTCCGGGGCAAATCTCAGAATTAAGCCCCACATTCATAATGGATTTCAGAGGTGGAGAACTTTTTCTGGACTGGAGTACTTCCCAGGTGGCACGTGCCAGCAGTGGGCATGTGCAGAGCCTGATGTGCAGAGCTGGGGATGCATTTTCCCCACTACTGAAAGAGGGTTCCCTTCACAGTGCTGATCAGGCAAAAGATCTTATCTCAGATCTGTAGCTGTTCTGAGATAAGAGCTTTTGCCTGAGGAAGAAGCTGGTGGAAGAATCTGGCAGGCCATATTTGATCCTCAAGCCGGGGTTCCCCATATGTGCTTTAGTTGAATGCTAGCAAGTAATTTTGCAAGTAAATTCCACATTGTGAGCAAAGGACAGACCAGGTGCAATATGAAAGTGGCAAATACCCTTCACTTTCTCAAAGTCTGTGGCCTACCATGCCAGTGATTACAATAATTAAACCAAGGTAAACTATTAGAAATGGCTTGATACTTAAGCTTTAGGCAGTGTGTTATTACCTCTTACAATATCCTCTAAATATTTCAAATCAATCAAAGGAACATCTGCACATTTTGACCCCTCCAAGATGTTTTCACAAGGATCATCCAGGAAATAAGGTCTGGTATGGTAATTACAACCACACACAAAATCAGGCAACCAGTGAGAGGCAACCAGTGAGAGAGCCCCGGTTCGGAGATATGCCAAACTTCCAATGCAAGTGCAACCTTTGCTTCATTCCAGTGCATTCAAAGAAAACAGTAGATGTGATGAGTTTGGGTGATGTGCTTTTGCACAAGCAAAAGCTGCTGCTCACATATTCTGAACAGGCAAAAGTCACCACAGGAGACAGAAGTGAAGAGGCTATCAGAATAGAATAACAGCTGCCAATTAGCAGCTCAGGTATGCATAGAAGCATTGGAAGCAGGTTTCCCACAAAGTCAGGCCATGGATTCCTCTAGCCCAAGATTGTCACCATGGACTGGCAGAGTGGAATTCTCTTAAGGCAGCATACAAGGTAATAAGCACACAAAGTGGATACTATAAAATATTAATAAAATATATTCAATAAAATCCATTCAAAATTACCAATAAAAATCAATAAAACAAAATGCACCAATAAAAAAATCAAGAGACCAACATTACAGTATTTTGTCCTACTGCATTATATACAAGAGGTCAGCATTATATCCTAAAATAGGTATTTTTGTACATTTTCTTTATTTGATAGCAATACTTCTATATGGCTTATTATAAAAACATCTCTGAATACTTTTAGCTGCATTTTATAAGTCTTTGCTACAGCTTTGAGCCACAATCATTTGTCAAGCACAAACCCTGAGAGATAACTGCACTCCCATCCACATAATTGACAAGAAATGTGATTTGTTTCATCTACTTGATTTTTGTCTTTTGTACTTGATGTATTTGTCTGTCTGCCCAGTAAGTCAGTCCTTGTGCTGAACTGCATGTTGGACAATGAAGTGGATAAACATATTGGGTTACTCTTGAGATGGGGAAGGGGCCATCTTAGGGAGTTGATGGTTGGTGGATACTTAGCATATTGCTCTACGTTAAAATGCAAATACAATTTTACAGGAAAATAAAACCATGGACCTAATGAAATCCTGGAGCATCCCTTGGTCTGACTTCCATGTTCACAGTGCAAAATTCATGATCTGGGAATCAACGCAACATTGCCATTGTCTCCAGACTATTATTATCTAAATCCAATCCAATCTCTTCCAAAACTATTTAGAATCCTGCCATTCTCTGGAGCACATTTAATGGCATATAGTTTATCCCACCTTGGGTAAAAAGGGACAGAGAGTGAGACAGAGAAAGAGCAACAAAGATTCCAGTGAAACACTTAACATACCTTCTTCGTTCTTTTTATTGGCTTGTATGTCAAGGACAGCCAAGCCTAGTTTATTTAGCCACCTGCAATCGAAAGGAAAGCACATGCATTGGTACAGACCAGAATATACAAAATTGGGTTAGAACTATATAAATAGAAGACCTGCCAAAGAATTTAATGAACAATGGAAAGCTTATTATGAGCAATTTAACTAATATTCAAGAAAACAGAATTTGTAAAAAGTAATTTTACTTCAATGCTAAAGTTATATTATCTTAAATTAATTAGATAAATTAGATCAGTCTGTATAAGAACCTTGATTAAGAATTGATTGGCCTAAGTGAGACTATAGGAGATAGAAATTTTTGTGTTTTTTTTTGTGAATTTCTTTGATATTGAAACTTTCTGGTACATTTGTGTAATATCCCTTTGTATCTTATATATATATACACACACACACACATACACATACTTATGCATATATATATATTCTATTTCTTTTTTATTTGTAACCTATTGCTTTTGAATGAAAATAAATAAATAAAAGAGTTTAAAAATGGGTTAAAACATCCTTGCAAACGGTACGCATAGGTCACCTGCAAACGTTTCCTTAAACTAAGAATGGAGCTATTAGTACAAGAAGTGAAGTACTCGAGCCCATGAACCAGAAATAGTCCCCATTTCAGTTAATCAGCTAAGCGAGAAGCGGGAAGGACACTTATTGGCACCGCCACCCTCTTATGCCTCTTATGTGCCATGCAGCTCAGCAGACGCCCCCAAGCACAGTCGTCATGGCATGTTGCGCATTCAATGTATTGTTTGCCTTTCCTGACCATTCAGCGTGTTCACCCAGCCTCCCTTTGGCACGCAGCACCCTCCAGGCCAGGATCCTTCCATTAGCTGCTTGCTGTACAGCAGAGCAATCTATCGCGAAAGCTCAGCGAAGCAGGAACCTGTATAAATGAACTGATGCAGCAGTGGGAAGATCTTTTCTGGAGAAAGATGAGAGACAGCAGTTTTCCCAAGTGGGAAAGGGGGAGCAAGGGAAGCAAGCTTCATCAGGAGCTGACATGTCATGATGGAAGAGCTGCCTCTTTGCCACTGCTCCTAGCGACTCATAAATGCAAGGAGGAGAAGCTTAACCCTCCCCTCCCCTCCCCAAGGTCTTCCTTTCCCCCAAGAGGAAAACCACTTCACCTGCCCAGTCACTGGCAGGGGGCTGCCAAAGCCGTCTGCCACTCAAGAGGAAGCTGATCTGGGTGGCAAAGCAAGGACAGGCTGCTCCAGATGGCCAGCCCCACACTGAAGAGGTGAATTGGCTCCTGCTTCCTTACTGTTTCCTGAGTTGTGGGGCAAGGAGGGGAGGTTCAGCCTGTCCCCTGCCCCCTCCACACACAAGCTTCTTCCTCCCCACTGCTCAGAAAACAGCTGCACGGTGGTGACGGGAAGCTCCGTGTGAGAGAGAATGGCTGTGTGGCTGCAGGTCAGGGACAACCCTTCCCGTTTTAAATTTGGCTCTGCCCATTCGGGACAAACAGCCCCCATGTTATTAGCCAAGAGGCTATATAGTCCTCTGGCCAAAATGTAACCCCCTCCTCTGGACTAATGTCTGTGACAACAAGCAAGGAAAGAACAGTCAAAGGGGTGGTTGCTCTTGGACGACAGAAACAGGTGAAGGTTGGATGTTTGCCTTTGCTTACCTATTCATTTCTTCTCCGTTTTCAGCTGCAAAATAAAATGTCTTGATCTGTGGATGAGTGATCTTCATGGCGCTTGAAAGAAGCAAGGTAAAGTACATATAATTACATTTATGGAAAAATGAGCATTTTGCCACATTTTTCAGAATAATGCAAGGTAATCTGTCTAAGATCATTAAAGACCATGAACTCACAACAGAAATCACTGGTCCCAGGGCAAGATGCCAGACCTTGCAATAAATCTAAATACCAATTGTTACAATAATAAACTCCAGTGAGGGAATAAGTAGACCCAGTGGAGCTATTCACAGCATCCAGGGCATGCTGCATCATCAGACGTTGCCTGTGTGATCTCCTGCATTGTCCGAAAGCCACTGCTGTTGGTCAACAAGTCTGTCTTTAAGACAAGACTAAAAGGGCACAAATCAGACCATCAGGAATAAGGACTTCAGGAAGCCTGCCCACAAACAGGCTTCAGCATCTCTGAACATATTGCCATAGACCTTCAGCAAGAAACTGAAACCAGGGGCTGGCTTGGACTGTAAGGTCACAGAACTAGAGATGATAAAGGAATTTGCTAACCAGCAAGGGAAGTCTCATGCCACGTTTGAGCAACAATGGAAGTGGCTTAAACAATTTTGGAGTGACCAGAAATCATAATGCTTGGTAGGCTATTTTTTGTTTTATAAGGAAGGGGAAATGCTAGTATAAATTGACTGCTTGGTTTCCTGTTGTTATTCTCTTTTTTCCCCTCTGGAAACATCTCAATTATTAATACAAAAGATATAAATAAGGAAAAGCCTGCTGGCCTTCACACATGAGTTCAAACAAGATGGAAGGCTTGTCTTCCTAAAGCCTGCAGCATCCCAATGCCAAATGCCATTCATTTCCTTTGGAAGCAAAACAACACCGGGTCACCATCACATTTTCATGGACTTGCAATCGCAGTTCAAGCTCCGATCAGTCACCATGTGCCCAATGCCTGATGCAAGCAGTCAGCTTGAAATGTTGCAGTGGGGGAAAGCTGCCTCCTTCGCACTCTGCAGGAAAGTTTCACAGAAGCATCTGCGGGAAACTGGGCGCTAGACTGAAAGGATGATTTGCATCATCCAGCAGGGCTCTTCTTATATTCTCAGTTTGGTTTACGTTTTACTTTTCATCTTCTCAAAGCTCCACAAAAAGTGATAGACTTACTACTTTTTCTTGCATTCTGTTGCTTGATCCACTGTGAAGTTTGGAAGGCTGAGGAATCCTTCAGCTTTCTCTGCCTATGACCAAAAAAGGAACCAACATTAAAGCATGTCACTGGGGGCTGTGAATGGACCGAACTTCTGGTAAATTTTCTTATTATAAGAAGTATTTCTATCTACTTGACAGCTATACTGTAATGCAAGGACGAGGCATCACAACCCCACTCTAAACACATAGAAGTTCAGTGCATTGTTATCTCAGCAGCCACACACTTCATTGGATTCTGAACTTTTGCAAACGCTAAATGTTCAGTGCACTGCTGGCTGCAGAACTTCAACAACTGAGTTTGTGATGAAACAAAACTAAAAAAGTGTTTATTTTAAAACATGTTCCTCCTCCCTTCCCTCCAAAAAGCTCTAGGCAGTTTACAGGAAGTCCACAGAGTAACAAATAGAATTATCTTCCCATTTAAAACATAACACAGAGAAGCAGAAACAGAAACCACAATCCAGTAGTCCAAACATAAAGTAATAGAAACAGATTTAAACAAGAAACTGAGATGGCACAGTGAGTATCTTCACCAGCTTCTAGGAGCTCAGTAACGGAGGAGGTGCGGCAGCTCTGCCTCGGAAGAGAATGCTGACAGCTAAGCATGACTGCCAAATGGCCTTCTGCCTTTTACTGGTTTCTTAAGTTACATATGAATGAACTCTTGGGAAAGTCAAAGCTGTGTTTCTGTGTGACTTGCGTCCCTACTGTGCAGAGAGCTGGTCACTCAGTTGCTGCAAAGTGGCTCTCGGGGGCATGTTATTGGTAGCCTGGCGTACCAAAAGTCCTGCACCTCGGGGACAGCGCCAGCTCCAGCACCTCAATGGCCTCCTCCCTCAGCAGCTCCATCTTCTCACCAGCATGGTCACCGTGCCATTGTTCTTCCCCCTCCTCTCTTGTCCATCACAAGGAATGTCCAATTTCTGAATTTTAACGCTTTCTGCTGCCAAGAGTGTAAACTGTGACCTGGATAAATCCCTCAGATATTTTTCTCACTTCATGCAGAAAGAACTGGTAAGAGCTCCTTGCAGTGGAGGATGGGAAACCTCTCAATTTGCCAGCTGAGACTGTTTCTTCTTTAAGCATTTCAGTCTTCTAGCCAGGCTTCAGTGTTGCTTTTTCCTTCTTTTTGTCTATAGGCCAACTGTTCACCACCTTTATCATAGAGAAGCCTCTTAAGACGATTCCCATGTAAAAGAGGGGCAGGAAAGTTATTACCCTCCAGATTTGGACTCCAGTTCCCACAGTCCCTGACCATTGGCCATTACTGCAGGGGCATATGGAAGAGGAGGTCCAAAATACCTGGAGAACACCATCTTGCTTATTCTTGTTGCAGAATCCTTCTGAGCTCCCTCCATAATGTATTGTGTGAGGCATCAGACCCTTCTTCCATGCTGGATGAAGCATTTCCATCCAAGTGTCAGCCACGGCTAAGAACGTAGCTGGAGCACTCCTAGAAGAATGGCCCAGTGAGCTGCACTGTGTGAAAGCAGCAGATGTTACAAGGTTCCCTTTTGTGATCAGGGCTGTGGGTAAATCGACTCTCAATTCACGGTTGCTTTGAATCACCTGCATAAGGAATGCAGCAATGTGTTGCACACCCACAAAATGGATTCCTCACACATCCCTGTCCAGACAAGATCATTTTCTATATATAACCCTCCCGTGTTTCCTCACTGCTTCTTCTATCTTTTTTCTAGCAATGGAAAAATATCTCAAGTGAATCTTCCTTTCTTGAGAGAGTGTGGAATTCATTCTTGTGAGCCCAGACCAGAGTTCTCCTTCAGTACAAGATCTTGTTCCATGAATCCAAATGTTTGTACATTAGGAAGCTGAGGAAAGCAACCACGAAGGTACTGGATCATTCAGGAGTTAAACCAACCAACTCAGTCTGTGCCACATGGCTTGGCAGCTGCCGCATGCCCTGCAGCACTCAATCAATTTTGAACTTACAGCATATTCATAATACATCAATCCATAATACATATGGTGAAGGTGAGTGTCATAAATGGATGCATTTCAATCAACGTGCCAATACCTTTCCCTTACTAGAAAAATGATCTATTAAGAAGGAAACGATGGGATAGGTGTGCGGTGCCTTGGAAATGCGGCACTGAACACCCTCTGTCCAGAAGTACCCTTGACCTTCCTTTATGAACACGCCGGTCCAGCTGGGTCTTCCCCCACCCACCCCTGCTTCTCCCTGTCAGCATCCCGCGAGAGGATTGTTCATCCTGAGTTTGGACAAGTGTGTGTGGTGGGAAGGCAAAGTGTTGGCTGAATCCATTTCAAAGCCTAACTAATACTTATTTTCTCCCAAAGCACACTGATAGATGAACACACACCACACCAGCCTGCTGTTGCTATGTTACACTCCTCTGCTTCTCTGGGCAACTAAAGATGTTGCTGAAAGATTAGCAGAATTCTTGCTTCCTAAAAATATGGTCTGCCGCCACAGAGACATATGCAAAGCAAGCAAGACAATGGGAAGATGAACATCATTGCTTTGAATGGGGTCCCTGCCTCCGCAGACACGCCAGAGCATCGCCTCCGGACTCTCCACTTATAATCCGAGCTGTGCATTCAAGTGCACAAGGGGCTGTCCCAGAGCCCCATCAAAACAGTCAGTGCCAGCCACCCCCACGGTCCCAAAACCACAGAAAGCTGCAGGTGGATAAGTGATGTCGGTGAACTTTTGTCTGCAGAGGAAGACTTTTGAATGCTTAAACTAGAGGTGAAGATGGTCAGTTTAAGATGGCCAAAGAGCGTGAATATAAAACAATGCTGGGATGCTCCAATTCCGACCGGAGTTAACCAGAGTATAGGCTTTATAGGAAGCCTATAAAGTGGGGCATATAGAAGGGGTAGGGAAACCCCTTTGAAAGGGGACCCCTTCTGATATTTTGGCTGCACCTCCCAGCATGCTGCACCAGCGGCTATGCTGGACGGGGCTGATAGCCGCTGTAAGCCACAAGGCTCCCACAACTTGCATGGAGTGACAGCTTTCTTCGACAGTCCCCAGAATCTGGCATTCAGCCTGAAAGCTAGGTAGATCAGAGCCGTGCTGAAAATTCATTCCATGTTTGCAACCATTCTCTTTCTTTTTGAAAGCATGCTTTTGAGGATTCTCAAAAGGATCCTCATTGCTTTTGAGAAAAGGTTCAAAGCGGGGTAATGGCGAAGTTCTGATGGGCATGGCTGCTGGCTTAGTTATAGGGGCCCAATGCGTATGCATGGATATCCTGTATTTCATTTTACATTCATCTCTTCTACAGTCTACTCTGCTGCTGTCTCAGCTGCCCCATTTCAACTGATGCCCAAGGGGAGATACGATGAGTCAATTCTTCTTGTTCAGATTGGCAACAGCCAGGCAGCGGCACTGCAGAGCGAGGCAGAGATGTGTGTATCTTTTCTTTCTACTGCACAGCACCCTTTGCCAATTTGCAAGGTAACACAAGCTCTACAGGACCACCCAAAGCAATTCAAAAGGCATTCTAAAATGCCCTAAGAACAAAGCAGGACCCCTCTCTGAATATGGAAGCTTTATCGGGCAATCATGGCTCATGCACAGACTTCAGATGTTGGATCTAGAAACATCTCTCTATGGCTGCGAGGTTTTACTGCACCTTTTACTTCTATTTCATACTTTAGTTCTAAACTTTTAAATGTTATGTTGCATGTTGTGGTTTTAATTGTTGTGAGCCATCCAGAGAGGTTTGACTATTGGGTGGTGTAGAAATATAACAAATATAGAATACAAATCCCAACACTGGCCATGTCATAACTGGAAGGTCCAACACATTTTGGAGCATTTAAACCGCTGGAAAAAAATATTTGGCAAGCAACTGATAGTCACACAAAAGAAAAGACATACACATGACCACAAACATCAATGACTCCCATGGCTCTTAGAGCTTTCTGCAAAATCTGTCGTCTGCCTCCGGCACCCAGGGACCATGTAACAGACTTCTTTGTTTATCACCTCAATGGCAGGTGCAACATCTAATCTGGAAGTGAAACCCCAAATGTAGCTTCATTTCAAAGCACCCAAAGAATCTGCTACATAGGGAGGGTAGGGTGACCATGTGCCCTCTTTTTCAGAGGACAGACTTCTATCTGAAGGGCTACCAAGCGCCCTCTACTTTAAGGGGTCCTCTCTTTAAAGAGTCCATGTCCACTATAAAGAACCACCCAAAGGGTGAGCCAGAGCCAAAGGCATCAGCATCACCTGGATAGCAGCATCTGAGCAGGGTGCATGGACTATGCTGAAGTGTCCTGCATCTCCATTTAAATTGTAACCATTCTGTTTAAATTTGCATGTGTATGGATATATACTAATTTTATGCAAATTAGTTTTTTTCCCTTTTTTTGTCCTCTTTTCTCTTGTTGTGTCTCCACTTTTCAGCAATTCATAATATAGGAAGTTCTAGGCTGAGATAGATTTTGGGATTCTCTGTTGACTCACAAGTTACATTGTTTCCTGCATATCCAGGTAGCTGTGGCAAAACATTTTCCTTTCCACACTTAGTAAGCTTGCGATCCTTGAATGCAAGAGATGTGCACATGACTGGAAGGTTATTTAAGTTCATATCCATATTTTGTGCTGGATATTGGAGACCTTGAGGTCAGCCAACTGAAGAAAGAAATTCACTCTTTCCCTGGTGTGAGAGACAAGGCAATTTTGCTCGTGCAGTATATGCCCAAAGCAAAAGGTATGTTTCAATTCACAGGTTTAGCTTTTGCTGAGATCTGCCTGTACCGTGTAGCTTGCACCTTGCATATAGACAGTACTGTGTGGAGAGGATTTTGTAAAAAGCAAAGCCTCATTTGTGGATCTGAGCAGACCAGAGGCCCTGTAATGGACAAGAGATCCTCACTGATCTTGGTAGTCATGTCAAAAATTGTTGGACATGATCCTGCAATAAATTTAAGAACAGCAATTCAAATTTAAGAGGAAGCTAGCAATTAACCAGCAGACCCAAAGTAACAATGCAATTCTCATTCATCACCACATGGACTCAACCACAGCCTTGCCTTAATTGCAGCAAAAGGAATAAACGCAACTGGTCTCATCTGCATTTCAAGAATGCTGGTCCCCAAATACCATGATGAGCTGGATCACTCATATGACCCTTATTATGTAGCATACAAGCACATAATAATGGAATATAACAATACTGTCCATCATAGAAACTGATAACCTGCACTGGGGTAGGGCAGCTCAGACAACAGGAGTGGTGGAGAAATTTGTTCAGTATCCCATGTAAATGCAAACTGATCTAATTTCATATTTTAGTTCATGTGAACCGAAACACAGTCATTCTTCAACAATTCGCACTTTTCTACAATAGAGTCCCCCCACTAAAAAAGCACCCAAAACCACTTGTATTAGACAAAATACTGTAAAATACACATTATATTAGGAAAATTGCTTGCAAAAATATGTTCATTAAAGATGTATGTGTGCAAAAGATGCTTATTGATTTTCATGCAAACTTTAAAGACAATCTCAACGTTCAGGACAAACTGAATTTAAAATTGGAAAAATGAGAAAATAGCAGAAAGCAGACTTGGCACATTTCTTCATCCCTGTTGGGTATAAGCAGAACCATCTTAGTGCCAAATCCTGCTGGGGGTCCAGAAGGATACTATATTTGGCTTTATTAAAAGTAGTTGCTCAGAGGGCCAGGATAAACAAGATGGTTACACTTTCTCTGTCTGACTATACCAATCTCCTTTGTAGCCGGGCTCAGATCAAGAAACTGAAATGGATTAAAATATCCAGCGTCATCCAAGGGGACCAGTCTAAAATTAGTTATACTGGACTGGCCCAAGAAGGATTTCTTTAACAAAAGTATGCCTTCCTTCAATGGGAATGAGCCAGCTGTTTCTTTCAAAGAGACATCCCTGACTAGGCTGCCCCATTTCTCTTGGCTACATGTGATTATTACCCGCAAGGGACAAGGGGCGAAGACACACATGGATAATGTGGGCAGTTTCAAGAACTCTGTCCATTAACTGTAACAAATGAATCTCATCCATGCAGGAAGCCAACCAGGAACACTTTTGGCATAAGTTTCATAACTAATGCAGCATTCAAGCCAGACTTATTTTTTATCTACAAAGGGTTTTACAAGCAGATCACAGAATCGGATTGTGGTTCCTCCTGCTCATACGGAGTCCAGCCATTCAGATTATAGCACATATTTAGCCTGTTAAAGCACATACACACACACACACACACACACCTTGTTCCAGATGGTACTGCACAGCTGCAACCAAGGAAGCAAAATAAGATTTTCCAACACAGTCAAATTGTCTACCTAATCCAGAAGTTTTGTATGGCTTAAACAGAATAGCTAGCAAAGGGCTTGGGATCTACAATGATATTTCTGTACTGCAGCAAAACGACAACACTGTGACCTGCCTGCTGAATCCAAAACAGGTAACAGGGTTAGCTGGATTGACAGTCAATGAAATCAGAAGCAAAAGAGCCAGAAGTTTTCTCAGGCAGGCTGGCTGGACGCAATGAATACAACTGACTTATGCAGACCTCCTGCTACCTGATACCATTCAGATGTTTTGGACTACAAGTTCTATCAATCCCTGCCAGCATGACCACTGGTCAGTGGGCTGCAGTACAAAACATTGGAAAGATACCAGGTTGGCAAAGGCTGTCTCATGCATTCTTAGATAATTGTTCAGTACAGCTAATGTTTTCAATATAGGAGAGTTTTTAAAAAAAGAAAGAAACCTAAAATAACTCCCGCACAAGTTTAATTCTGCCCCTTCCTTGTGACTGCATAGCCAATGGTGATATTGCCTAGTGGGGTGTGCACTTCATGTCATTTCCCTACACAAATTCGGTCAACATGCTTACCAGTTGATTGCTGTACCAATACAATGATGAAGCCTTCAGCACACACCAGAACTTTTTCCATTTGTTGCCGATAAAGCTTCCTTTCCCCTTTTTCTTGTAGAGCCATCCCTGGCAATCTGCTAGTCCCAAGTCCTTACACGAGATTCTTCGGCGGCTCATGACATAAATTCCTGTGGCATTAGAGACAAGAGCTACTTAAAAACACAGATGCACACACCATGTACAAAGCTACCAGGTCCCCCCCACCCTTTCAAATATAATCCTTCATCCTTCCAATACCATTAAGGTCAGCAAAGTTAAATCAATCAAAATGAAGCCTTTAGGAATCCCATCATGATAGAGAACATCCTTTTAGTGAATCAAAATTAAACCAGTTACTGGATATTACACTTAAAGTAACTGTATATTTTTTAAGTCTTCAGCCAGTGTAGCTCTATAAAACTGGTCAGAAAGATCTTTTTTGTGCCACAGTTAGAACAGATCAACACTGAATAAAGCAAAACAGCCCCTCTCTTTCTCTCTCTCACTCGCTCTCATTCTCTGTCCCCACTTCTCTCTCTCTCTCTCTCTCTCTCACATACATGCACTGCAATACTGACATACCAAAACAGCTTAGAACAACTGAAGAGCCTGTCATTGTTTTTCTACGCAGAATAATTGGAGGCAAAACTGAGCAGAAGAATATGAGCTGTCCACCACCAACAACTAAATAACCTCCACTCTGCGAGAGCACAGGGACACAATAAGCAGAAACAGGAACAAAAGGAAGCTTTCAGTACCTTGATTTTTCTTCCTTGTCCTCTGACGCAAAGGAACCTGCAAGAGATGCAGGAAGGAAAGAAAAAAGGAAATTTCAAGACTGTGTTGCAACATGTGTAGAAAAGGGAGGGGGCTCTGGAGAGGGCGGTGGCGGCGGCGGCAGCATCTCAGCACAGAGTGGAATCTTTCAAACCCACCCACATGGCTAATGGGGAAGCAAGTAGCTGAAGCATAAAGAGCTGTAATTAGAATCGATTCATATGATGCTCCATGAGAAAATTCAGCAGTCCTTTGCCTCTGTCACAAAAGCTTCCTCTTTTGCACCCACAGGCAGTTACGCTATGCAACAGGAACTCAGTGTGTAAACTTTAACCAAAAATAACATATACAAAAAGTAAAATAAGATTAGGCTTCCTTGAACTGTATGATCTTATAGAATCGTAGAATAGTAGAGTTGGAAGGGGCCAGGAAGGCCATCGAGTCCAACCCCCTGCCATTGCAGGACACCACGTTACACCATCCCACTCAGATGGCCATCCAGTTTCTGTTTTAATGTCTCCTAGAAGGGTGCACAGTATTCACGGGATGAAAAGATGCCCATTAGTCATTGATTGATGGATCATTTCTTTGGCATCCCCCGGCGGATGCCACTTCCAAACTAGCCTGCAAAGAGCCAGAGAGTTGAGGGAAGGAGAAGCTTGTAGGAAGTGTAGAGCACAGCCTAGCCAGTGTCATCCCACTGAAATCAATAACGGTTCAGTGTCAAGCCACATATGCACCTACGTCTCAACGTGGCTTCCTTGGTGGTTACCGGCAGCTGCACATATGCAACATGTCTGCAGTGGAAACTGTTGGGCTTTCAGGGATACTAGTTTTTCACAGATGCAGATCAGTGCCTGATGTTGCATTCTCCCAGTGAAGACTGAGCACCGCATGTTTACCTGCTTCCCTGCCTTTGAATTCCTGAAGGTCACTGAGGGGCAGCTACGACTTCCCGGTGTGGCTTCTGTGAAAATGGTTGTGAAGAGACAAGGGGACACTACTGCACCTCCCAAGCAAAAATGGGGAAGTCTGTGTCTAAGATGAAACAGCTCTCATTCAGCAGCCCTCCCGCCTGACTGACATTCACTCTTCTTACGATTATGGCAGAAGGGGCTCTCCTGACCTTCCATTCTTCTCCTGATGGACTTCACATCTCTTCACTATAGGCCTTTTTAAACCGATTCCTCCCATACCTAACCATTCATTGTCCACTCGCATGTGTCTCTGCTCACCAGCTTACTTTAGGCTGTTAATTTCTCTGGTCCCCAGAACCACTTGTCAGCTGTCTTCAACTCAGATCTTCACCCCAAGCTGCAATCCACATCACCAGCCATGTACACATGTTGTACCAGTCTTGTGATCCGTGCAGCCCGTATCCAAATTGAAGCTCTTTGCATCCTGAGGAATTCTGGAAAGTGGGCCGATCAGGATGTAGCAAATTATGGATGCTCACCAAGTGATTCAGAAGAAGAGTTCAACATACATGAGAGCTACTGGAAAGGTTAGCCTGAGTGTGAAAGCAGTGGCTGGCCACAAAGAGATATAGTTAGTTTGAGTGGGATGGTGTAACCTGGTGTCGTGCAACCCAATGGCCTTCATGGCCCCTTCCAACTCTACTATCCTATGCTTCTATGAGCTGATTTGAACACATAAGCATTGTTTTGTGAATT